>NC_052616.1:47784950-48067102 GCF_016545825.1 Eucalyptus grandis | reverse complement strand
GCTATTCATTTCTTTGTGTGGCTCTATAGGATGACTCTGGATTTGCTTATATATGACTTCTTGATCTCGATTCTTAATGAACAATATTTTATTCTTCATATCTTACATGTTATTTCTAATTTTTTGTTTGCAGTTAAGTTTCAAAGTTGAAATCTTATTTCAAAGTCCAACGGCTTTAATATGGGTTTATGGAAGACTTTCGAGATCATCAAAGGATTGGGGGCTCAATGTTTCTTGAACTTCTCCAAACTCTGACAATGCATCCTTGGAATGGCAAAGGATGCTTGCATATTATCATCCCACATTTCCCTAATTATTTTATATCGAAGCTTTGCAGAGCTGAAACTGTCCATTAACTTAACAGGTTTCCAAAATACTGAAAGTCTAGCCAACTTGTTTGATATAATGGCCTTCGAATTAGACGGTTGTATTTTAAGTTAGTATCATACTTGACACTGTTTGCAAGTCTATTGGGGTCATTATTCAAAGAGAGTTCTTTGTGATTCGGGTTTTGATCTTCATGTTAAAATCTTCATGTTAAAGTGGAAGCAATTCGATGCTTGCCTTCCAAAGTTTGTTGGGTTGATAAAGTACTTAGAGATTCTACCTATGGGAAGCCTGTCGGGTCAAAGGTCTTGGAATCAAAGTTTTGCAAGATTGAGATCTTATTCCTATTGGTGGAGGATTGTTGGCTGGGTCGGCGTCAGTGTGGCTCAGCTAACATAACATGAAAGATAAAGAAAAAGGCCAAAAAGTCAAAACAAAAAACAAAGAGAGGAGCCGTTCGTGGAGTGAAGAGTGTAGAGAGGAGGGAGGAGAGAGAAGAGAGAGAGAGAGAGTTTCCCAAGAAGAACACGAAAAAAGGAAAAGGGAAAGACAGAGAGAGAGCGGCCCCAGGAAGAACACACGAGAAGGAAAAAGGGAAAGCAAGTTTCCAAGTCCTGGATCGAAGGCCAACGTTGTCAAAATTAGCTCAATTTTCGATTTGTTGGTCGTTAAATCAAGACTACTAGTTGATCAGTTTTGCTCATTGAAAATCTTCTCTAGATTCTCTCTCGTTTTTTTTTTTAATTGCGATTAAGGTTTCTTGCTCTATTTGTATTGATCCATCTCCATAATGATGAATTACTATTGCAATGTTGATGTTATTATTCTTGGTAATTAGTGAAAGTTTTTGAGCAATTCATGGTTTTTTTCCCACAATTGAGTTTTCAATGTAAAAATCTTGGTATTATTGTTGCCTTGTTTCTTTAACATTTCAGCATTATATTTACTTATTTTGATATTTATTGTTGGAAAACACTGCTGTTTATTGCTAAGGTTAATTCCATTTTGGTCAATTTAGTTTTGGGAAGAAATTGATCATGGATTGAGTTAGTCCTTATTGAATCATTACCCAATTCTCCCCAATAACATCGTTGTTGGCACCGAAGTAGAAAAGTTTCTAGTGTTGAAAAACAAGGTCACTAGAGCCCAATTGATGTGCATTTGAGATTGTGCTTCTATTGGGATATTGAAGTTTGATTGATGTTGGTTTAGCTTTGTAACAAAGATTCAGCTCTAACAAAAGGAAAAAAAGACAGCCTATGAACTTTAGCCAAACGTGTAATGTCATCCATAAACTTTTCATTAATTTAATGTTCAATCTAATCCCTAAGATATATAAAAAAGTTCAATATTGTCTTTCATTAATTCAAATTTAATGAAATTTGTTGATGTGGTTTCCAAATCTATTATGATTTTGATCAATTTGATAACGAGAGCTCAATTTGATAACAAATGTATGAAAAAGGTGGCTACTATGGTTATAACTAAACCAAACACTCTGGTAATCCAACCCATTCCAAAATCACATTTATGATGAATGAGCCTAGGCAACAAGTTCCATTCAGGATATGGCACGATTCGATCTAGCTCGGCCAACCCATCAATCAAATGAGTCTGCCTTCACTCCTGTAATCTTGTTTCTATCTCTTATTCTCTCCTGCCCATTCCTTTTCTGCAATTTTCTCCGCATGATTTCGAACTCCAGTGGACTTTCTTACTCTCTCTCACTTTTCCTTTCTTTATCTCGCTCTTCAGCTCTATCCTCGCTCACTAGCCTAGAGCCTTCCTCTCAATCTTTCGAGCTCTATCCTTCACAAGCTCTCTTTTTGCTTGCATTTTCCATCGATGCTTTTGTACACTCCTCGTGATTTGTTCCAGCCCTAGCATTGCGTTTTTTAGGTGCTTGCAAAGCTTTTTAGTTATGGAAGTTGATGAAGGACTGCAACATGCTTCCATTTCGGCTTTAGTTCAATAAACCGATGGTTTCTCAGGTTCAACCCCCGGCTAACATTTGTTTGCAAGCTAATGGGCAATCGACTCAGTTGTTTTGACTCAATTTTGTGAAGTTTGCTCAATTTGCTAAATTTGAAAGGTTTGATGTCGGCAGCAATCCTCTTTTTGAAAGATATACTCTAGCTTTTGAAGATGCTCAGGTAAAGTTAGCTTCAAGTTTCTTCAAAGTTCATCACAAAGTTAGAATATAACTTTCATTTTGGTAAAAAAATTCAAATGGTGCTTGTTTTGACTGGCCTCTCTTGGTGATGACAGTTGCAGCACTCATTCTCCTGACCTTCATTGTAATCCTCTTCAGTTTTTAGTTTTTATGAGAGTGTTGCTATTTCGACTAAGAATAAGAATCACCCCAAGGCTTCAACTATTCTAACCTTCTTATTGCGGAAAACATTGTGTTACTTGCAATGACAACAAAATGAGGAGCGAGAATCTTTAATAGTGGATCGTTAGCTTCAAGTGGCCAACATCTATCAATCTCATGCTCTTTCAAATTTCTCAATTAAATGTAAGTACTCAAGAACAAGGCCTCCCATCAAAATCTTCTCGATCACGTCATCACTCACCTCAACCTGGCATATGGACAAAGATTTGAGCAAAGTTTAGTCAATCCTTGACCGTCTATCTTTGCTACCACTTGTCAAGAGGAAAAGTGCCAAAAAAAGTCCTAAACATATTATATTGGTACCAATTCAGTTTTAATTCTTTAAAATTAGACAAATTTAGTCCTAAACCTTCTCACATTAGTACCAATTCAATTCATCAGGCCAATTTAAACTAGAAATTGCAAAGATGGACATCGGTCGGCCGATCGATGCTAAGGAAGATAATTTTAATAATATTTTAATAATTTTTTTGAATTTATTGATTTCTTTTTCTTTCTTTTTTCCTTTCCCTTTTCTATTCGTTGATGGCCATTGCTAGCCACCGACCATAGCCATGGTCGGCAAGGGCAAGTGTCAGCCTTCACCAAATCTGGCCAGGTCGATTGAAGCATTTTGAGTAAGAAACTATGGACAATTACAAACTCATTTTATAGCATGCAATAAATTTTAGAAAATGACGATAAGCATGCCCAACTTATACAAATAAATAAACATCTATCTATAGCTTGATTTTCTAGGAAAGACAATTTTCATCACATTATTGTCTAAGATCAATGTGATACATGAGTAGTGGAAAACTGTCATTTATATGAGTCCCACAAGGGCATACAAATTGTTGTTTTAACTTGTGCTTTAGTTTAAGGAGAACAAGTTACATAGTTATTTTTGGAAAACATTCTTAGGACACGTTTGGTAACAATTCCATTCTCGAAAGTAATTTTTGATCAGAAATGATATTTTATGATTCTATTTTTGGGAGCAATTTCCGAGCAAAAGAACGCGTTTGGTAATCGTAAAAATTTTTATTCTTGGGATAAACATGTATTTGGTAGGATTCTTAAATTTTTTTAATACTTTTGTTATATTTTTTCTTTTTCTTTTTCCTTTTCTCTTCTTCTTCCTCCTTTTTTTGTGGCCAGTCACTAGCCACGACGATGGCTAGTGTCGTGGCTAGCAATTGGCTGGGCGAGGTTTGGCGAGCTCACCGAAGCATCACCAAGCCAAGGTAAGGGTCGGCGAGCTCGCTGGAGGCTTGCTTGGCCACTGTGAGGCTCGTCCTCGCCCTAATGGTGTGAGGTTGGGCTTGCCCTAGCTTTGCAAGGCTGAGCCTTGCCGTCCAGTAACGCTTCGGTGAGGTCGCCGGTCCTTGTTGGCCGATCATCGGCCATTGTTGGCCATGGCCAAAGCCGGCGAACGGCCAAAAGGAAGAAGAAAAAAAGGAAAGAGAAGAATAAAAAAGAAAAGATTAGGTTGATTCTAGGAATTGTTCCTGAGAACAAGAAGCAATTTTTTTTTTTTTCTTCTTGATTCTATTTCAAATCTATTCTCGAAAAAAAAAAAAATAGATGAAACAAAAAACTTGTTTTGTTCTCGGGAACAAAAAAACAAAGCAAAAAATTTATTCCCGGGATTATTATCAAACGAGCCTTTAATAAATATATATACTCTATTGTTTCTAATTAAATAATCTAAATAGAATATGAAAGATAGTTGATTAATAAAAGCCCTTATCCTTCTAACCGGAAGACTGCACTGATAACTAACCCTAATTTCAATCATCCCCATTAAAAGCATTCCAATATAGTCTTAGCCATTCCTTCCACTTTCCAATCCCATTAAGGTGGCACACCAATGCGTGAAGCCCATAGAGCGTGCAATCTAAAATAAATTAGGCATGAGGAACTAAATACCGAAATAGGCCAGAAACATCAAAGGGGTCAAGTAATTTTTTGCTTCGTGTAGTCTAAGTTCTTTTGTATAACTTTAATGTGATCACAAATACGGTTTATTTTTATTTTTCTTTTCCTAATGCATGGGAAAAAAAAATAAAGAAATGACAATTTATCATATCATAAAGTCGAAATATATTTTAGACTAATTAGGAAGGAAAGTAAAATTAGTCACAGCAGAGCAAAAACGGAGAGAAGGAGAGCGAGCCGAAGGTGGGATTTTCGGAGAGAAATAGAGTGAGAGAGGGAGAGAGAGAGAAGGGTGGAGAGACTGAGAGCAACCGAGAGAGAGAGAGAGAGAGAGAGAGAGAGAGAGTTTGAGAGCGAGGAGCCCTCCGGCAGTTCGGTCACGCCTGAAACCCGTCCGACGACTCCCGACCGCGCTCTTAAGCTCGCATCTCCCGTTCCCCGCGCTAAGTCTCCGGTAGGTCAAGTTCCTTTCTTTTTCTTTTTCTTTCCATTTTTCGTGGGACGAGCCGTTTTCCGAGCATCCTGGCTCGGAGGCGTGCGAGGCGACCAGACGTGGTCCGGTCTATCGAACTCGCCCTCCATTCACCGTCGCCGAGCCGGGTAGGGACTCTCAGCCGACGCCTCCTCTGTTCGTGCCCCTGTCTTGCCCCGTTCTGGGCTCGCCAGACCAGGCTTCGTCCTTGTCTGGTTCACGCGAGCACTGGCCCCCTTCGTCCGTGCGCCGCTGTTTGGGGTCGCTGTCTGTCAATCATTGCGAGTCCTGGCGCGAGTTGGTGGTCGGGTTTGCCTCCTTTTAGCCAGTGCGCTTCAAACGTTCGACGAAATGCCTGAACCAAACCCCCGCTCGGTTTAATCTCAACTGTCGAGTTATCCAAAGTGGGCAACATGAATACGTGCGGTGCGGTGTAAATCTGTCCTATGATCAGCAAGTACATTTTCGGTGAACTTCAACCGTGGTGGGTTCTCGTGTTCTGTTCGTTTGGAAGGAGGAATTGAGAGGCGACGGCAGATCGGGGGACGGCAGTAGAGAGAGAGAATGGCGGGGAAGTGGGCTTGGTTAGGATGTCGGTTAAATTTGGGTTTGGATTTTGGGCTGAATTAGAGTTTATTGGGCTTGGGTTTAAGCCAATATCGCAGCCCATATTGGGACCGGGCCCCAAGGCTCGGCCCGTAATCAAATTCACTCTGCTTCCTCAGTAGTCAAATTCTCTCCCGCCTGTTCTTCCTCTTCCGTAATCTTCTCTGCAAAATTATCAGGCTCCATTGCACTTGGTTACTCGCTCTTCTCTTCCATCAGGCTTTCTTCTAGGGCTTTCGGGCTCTAACCCTCCACCACTAGCTCTCCCTCTAAGTTCGCATTTGCCACCGGACGTTTTGGCTGCGTTTTTGGCTGCTCCCGGAGCTTTTTCAGCTATGGAGACCGACCAAGGGTCGCGGCACATGCTTCCCTTTCAGCTTCAGTTCGACAAGCCGCTGGCTTCTCAGGTTCGGCTCCCGTTTCATCCCTCTTTTGCGACCTGATAATGGGCGGGTCGATTCGATTGTTTTCCCATTCGGTTTTGTGTGAGGTTTTGGCTCGATTTCTTCCGATTGGCAGGTGAAGATGGCGGAGTGGAATCCGGAGAAGGATTTGTTGGCGATGGTCACGGAGGACTCGAAGGTGGTGCTTCATCGCTTCAATTGGCAGAGGCTGTGGACAATCTCTCCTGGTAATTGCTTTGACTCGAGAAAGTTCTCCTCTTTTTATTTTTTATTCAGCATGTTCGTTTCTTCAACGATGGCTTGGTGTGTGCCCTTTGAGTCGTTGGCCTTATTCTTCCCTTTGCTTTTCCTTAATTTTGCTACGAGCCTTTTCCCCAAATAAGTCACTTAAATTGCCAATCCAGTTCAAATTGGGTTTGATGGAGATTTGGTCAATATAGAGGTGAAGTGCTTGAAAGTCTAAATGAGGATGTGATGTCGAACAAAGGAGTTGGTGTTTTACATGAAAATGAAGAGTGAATGATGGTAATGGGAGGGAAAATGTGGATATGACGTAGTTGCAAATAAAGAATCCCAAGCTGATACTAGTTGAATAAAGCGATTTTTATTTACAGGCGCGACAGATTCCTATAAACTTCTAGATAATATTGGTGCCTTAGGAGATTTCCATAGCATAAGTGACAATCATCTAGACCAACCAGAAGGGTACCCGACTCCTGTACTGCCATCTTGTTGCCATTTTCACGCTACACCAGTCAAAGTGTTCATGAAGATAAAGAAGTCAAATTGGAGGGGATGTTGTTTATGCTAGATAGACTAGCTATGTCAGATGTAGAAATGCTAGATGCCCACTTGGAGTTGGCAGGTTTAACCCCTGCAAAGTAGCATCACAACGTCGTCAGGCAGCTATATAGTTTTCCTTCAATTTCTGTTGGTGACTCTCACGATGTAATATCACTTCCGGCTCTGCTTCTTCCTATTTCTTCTGCTGATTGAGCATAATATTATCTCTGGCTCCTCCTCTTCCTCTTCTTATACTGATTGAACGTTCCTTACAAGGAGAGATTTAGTATGGGCTGGAAAGTTTTTCACATTTTGTAATGCTAAAATTTAGAGTCTAGTATAGAAAGTTTCGCACATTTTGCATTACTTGAAGTTAATTTATCTTCTACTGATTACAAGGGGCATTTCGTTACATCATTTTAATTAATCAAGTTTGTTGTTGGGAATTTAACTTACTTGTGAATAGGATATATCTCAAGCTATGCTGCATACATGTATACATGGAGGGAGGAGTTGGAGAAAGCAAAGAGACTAGGAGGGTAGGGGAGCTGCATCCAAGTATGTTAAGTTCTTATATGACTTTATCTTTTGGTAATTCGAATTCATAAGAGCTTAGGATTAGATGCCTAGCCTTGGTGGTTTTTTTAATCTATTCTCACTTGAAAAATTTAGATAGGAGGTAACATTTGAATGCTTCATGCATCATATTGCCTTCTGGATATGAAAAACATGTTGTTGAGTGCTTCTTGACCTAATCCTTGAGAGGTTTCTGTTGAGATGTTAAGTTGTAGATGCTTGTACACTCGTGATCCTTCCTTGAAGTATGCTTTCATTGATCCACTCCACCTTGAGGTTCCAAAGTTGAGCAATAAGATTTGTTTTTGGACTGAGATAATGGATTGAAGGCTGCCAAAAAGACATAGATTCCCTAGCTTTAGATGATCTACTAGCCGAAAGAAATCCATGTCAAGCTACCAATATCCCTTTCGGATATACTATTACTGTTATGATGTTTGCATCACTTCCCAGATTTTGATTATCATTTTCTCGGTTTTTGTGTGTTCTCTGTCTTTCCTTTTTGTCTATTAATTTATGGTGAACAAATTATTCATCCTCTCTCTTTCTATTTTTTTTTTTTTTTGGTTGTTGTTGTTGTTTATGAAATCACTTTTCTTTGCACATTCCATCGTATGTTGTTATACTGGATTATCTTAATTATTCTAATGTACTCCAGGTAAATGTATAACATCATTATGCTGGCGTCCTGATGGCAAAGTTGTTGTCTTGGGACTAGAAGATGGTACAGTTTCACTGCATGATGTTGAAGTAAGTTTTCTATGTTATTACTTTAATGTTACCCTCACAACTTCTCAACTAGGAATCTTCCTGCAACAATCCCATATCATCAGAATGTGTTCTCCTCTAATCTCTCTTGCGAAAGATTCTGAATTGCTTAAAAGCTGCATGATGCATTGCAAACAGCAAGCTTGCTCAACAAACATATAGCTGCTAATAGAGATGGCAATCCATGTTTACGAGTCCTGTCTGCCAACGTCAAATTAACAGTGGACTGCTAGATAGGTCAATCTGAGCGTGAAAAGCTTAACAGATCTCATTAGAACACTCTTTTTGAACATGCCCTCTTTTTTATATAGGTCAACAAACGACAAGAGATGAATAACCCATTTAACTAATTAAAGTGAATGGTTCATTCCAATCCAAGCATTACCGACACAGCATTTATAACTTGTACAATACATGCAATATGCATATCTTTGTCAATGTCATATAATTTTTAAAAAGAATAGCCTTAAACTTACAAACTCCTTGGTTTAGATGATATCTTGTATCTTATATATATCCATTTAACTAATTAGATTGAATGGTTCATTCCAATCCAAACATGACCAAGACAGCATATAGAAGCAGTCATCCATGACATGCTCATTTTCATCAAATTAATAGTTTCTTTCTATTATTTAAAGTGACATATGTCCAGTTCAGTCATATTAGGAAGGTAATAGGTCGGGTGATTCCTAAATGACAGAATTTGTATGTGCCTCAATTATGCTTGTGGGTGGAAAAGTTCATAGATTACCGGTTATGTCATTAAGCTAGCTGTTTGGTCATGGGTACAATTGCTAAGAACTTGGCTGATGCTGCTGCCAAAAGGTTTCTTTAAGACGTCTACCCATTTACTAATCATTATCCACTTCATGGATTATGTTTTGCTCCTGAAGAACTTATTTTTACATATGAATGTTATCTTACCAATCTAGCCGTCTTTATGGAACCGTGGATATGCACTGTGCTGCTTTTTATATGCTAGTGCTTGCAGCAGTTATATGTACTGTGGTATATTTATTTCTAACTCGGTATAAATATTAAGCAGAATGGAAAACTGTTAAGAAGCTTGAAGTCTCATGCAGCAGCTGTGGTGTGTCTCAATTGGGAGGAGGATGCCCAAGTGAATAGAGTATGCATCTTTCAACTTAAGAAAGTTCATCTTACTTCTCGATCTTGACACTTGACAGACAATATTTTATTGTTCATACCTTTCATGTTCTATCTAATGCTTTGTTTGCAGTTAAGTAGTTATTTTAGTCTGGTTTACTAAAATATTTCTTTTTTCAAACTTAGAATCTTATTCAACAGCTTCAATATGTATCTATGGAAGGTTTTTTGAAAACTTATGTTTGGTGTCAGCTGTGAGTTGTTGATTTGCTGATTGTTGACTCCTTAACTTTAATCTCTTGTTATATTTATCTTCTTCTTCTTGTTTTTTTCCCCATTGGAATGATAATTATCCATTTTTTAATAGGACACTTCTGGCAACTCTTTGGCATTTGAAGATCGCACTACTCGTTTCTTCCCTCCAGCTCCGAGAGTTCCTCGCATGCCTGGACTAGTATCTGGAGAAACTGGTTTAATTGACGATGGTCAAGATTCATTTATAGAGCTCTCAAATTCTTCAAAGCAATGTTTCAATATCCTTTGCAGTGGAGATAAAGATGGGGTTTTGTGCTTCAGTATATTTGGTGTCTTTCCAATCGGAAATGTTGTAAGCCTCCTGTCTGTTCAGATCAAGTATTTAGCAGTATAGTCTATCAGATTCAGTCATGACTACTTTCCTTTCTCGCTTCCATAGAGCAGTCTTTCTTAATAAATGGATCTGATGGCAGAAATAAGTATTGCCTGAAAGTAATGGGCTGGTTAATTAAACAACTATACTAGGTGAAGTTATTCTTGTAAAACTTCTAGATTTCACTTCCATTGGTCACTTCAGAGATGACACCTCCGACTTCGATACAGCACAATTATCCAAAGCTTTTGTTGTTTGCCCTGAGTGCTCCTTCTGTCTATACTGCAGTTGAAGCACCTAAAGGAGAATTTGGGGTCTGTCTGGGTTAAGCCTGCTGTGCAGACTTTCTGCTGTTGTTTTAGACTCTTGAGTTTCTGCTCTTTTTTAGGGAGATTGAGAGAGCCTATACGACTGTTGGTTGGGGAAAGTGTTCTATGAGAGTGTATGCTTGTGTGTAGATAATTCTCTCTGTGGGTGTGCAGCTATTAGAAGATTTAGACTTTTGGGTACTCTGAACTTTCGTGCATGTTTGGGTTTAGTAGTGTTTCAACGTGAAAACATGATGAACTTCTCAACAGACATTTGATTAGTCTAGAAATGCATGCTGAAGAATTGTCCTAATCAGTATCATTCAGGTTCCTATCAGTTGTCTCTTTAGTTACATGGAGCCAGTCCTTATAGTTACAATTCCTTGTTGGGACTTTCCCAAATGTACTTCCTAGGGCCCACTGCCTTTCACCAGATCTATAAGTGTGGAGTATGGTTTCCTAATGGGAGGTTTTTCAGATCTATATACAAGTTTGTGAATTGTCAATGACGATTTGATCACAATTTCTTATCTTGGTTGACTACCTAAAGTCAAGTCCAAAATCATTTACCTAGAACAGGTAATTTTGTTAGATATTTTAGATGGAAAATTAAACATGTTTGATGGGAAATCACTTGTTATGAAAATTGATGTAGCTCATTTAGCTCATTGTTGAGCTTCTGGGTTGTCTTTATATATATATGTAGAACTGCTAATCTAAAAGATGCCAGTGGCAGGAATACTAAGTTTTTGTGGAACCACAATGTAGAACTGCTAATTTAAAGCCTTCCAAGTTGCATTGTGATGTAGATATTCTGTAGTCTGGTGTTGAGGTAATTGCATTTAAAAGCCTTCAGAAAATTCGAATCAGTACCTATACTGCACTTGTGCTGTTGCCCATGAAGTTTAAATTTTTTGCTGAAGTTGTTGCTTCTCTCTGTTTTCTAGTTCCATCATCGACCTGACCTAAAATTTAATGTTATGGTGCTTGGTTGATCTTTAAGTTGACCTCGTAGTAATAGCACAGTTCCACTCTCCACTAGTTATTTTAGTTTGGAAGCTTTTTAACTCTCTGTGTTGACTTTATTTGTATAGTTGCTTTGTTATATTGAGTTTGCTATTTTCAGTTCGATAATCAGTTGCTTATTGCTTCTTGCCGTGTGATTGCCATAATGCATGGGAATGTGCACCAGAATATACATGAATGTGATATTCCTATGACAACCAAGGACAGAGACACCGTTTGCCGACTTCTGAATGCGTCTGTGAGGAAGGTACACTGACTAACATAGTTGCCTCTCAAGAGCCTCCATGTTTCTTCAACTAATGGGTTAATGATAGGAGGCCTTTTTGCTCTGCTGGGACTAATTTTATTTTCCTTCCTAATTAGTCTTCCAATATATTGCAACTTCACGATATGTTAAATTGTCTTTTCTTTGGTTTTTCCCATGCATTAGGAAAAGAAAAATACAAAATAAACCTTAAGAGACACTTTTTGAACAATTGGTGATCAAGCTAAACTTAAAGTTAAACAAAGGAACCTAGACTAAATGAAACAAAAAATTACTGTGAATTGTGCATAGTTTCTTGCTCAAAATGCTTTGGTGACCAGCAAAGAATTTCATTCACTTTGTGACATTTAAGTTATAGTCATCAGATACATTGTCTTCTCATGAACACCTTATTGGAATTTGATAGAGAAACTATTGAGTAAAAGCTCAGTGGTAACTAAACATGTTTCTATAAAAATGTCAAACAGCCTGACACAGAAAATGTCAAAACAGCTTCGATAATATTTTATAGATGTAAGATGCAGAATTTTTGCTAAACTTCAAATGTACCTACTGTAAGTTTATTCCTGTGATTGGTTTAGTCCAGATATCATGTCGGATGTTTCACCAGAGCAAGCTAACTGCCATGTAATTGTTATCATTAGGTGGCTTTATCCAAGGATCTTTGTCATTTGATGGTTGCATGCTCAGGAGAACTTGTTGAAGACATTGTTGAATCAAGAGGGTGTCAAACAGTTGGAGATAGTATGCATGGCTTTCATTACTTAGTGCTTGATACTTCAATATTCCAAAAGAGGTAGAATTGCACTTGCATTTAGTGTTATTCATATTTTAGGTGAAACTTCTTCTCTCTCTCTCTCTCTCTCTCTCTCTCTCTTTTTTTTTTTTTTTAAGTTGCAGTAGTAATTGGACTCCGTATTATAATTATATTACAATTGTTCATGTGCACTGATACATGTTTCAGAGGTATCAATTTTGTCTGGTTTTACGGAAAGTAAAACTCATATTAACTCAGGATATTATCGTCAACCTTAAAACGAAACTGATGGTTAACATGGAGCAATTTTGAGGCATTTTTCTTGGAATTTAATCTACACTTTGCAAGAACTTTCCTTCTGATAATTTTAAATGCCCAAGTTGACTTTCAAGAGTCACCGTAAGCTGAACTACATGATGCCTCATACTTCGTAGCCTGAATGATTTTTTTCATGCTTGATAAGGTTTTCACCCGACCTTCAAGTATCATACCATCTTTCCGTAGAAACCTCTAGAAATCAACGTAGTTCGGATGTTGAAAGTGGTGGGACAAAATTGCAGGAGTTACTCTTACAAAATTTTGAACATCGTTGCATGATTCACAGAACATTTTTGTTCTCTACAATTAGAGGCCTGCCAAGTTTTCGATAACATTTTTTGTTTTCATTTTTATGGAAACTGTTTTCGATGTTTTATCACAGAAAACTTGTTTAATGGTGTATGTTGTAAGGATGAGAATTGTCAGAATTTGTTCTTGTTCCATCGCAATAAGAAAAGAGGCTTAGTTATTCCAAATCTCCATGTTTGCACGTGGCATGTGAACGCTGAAAAGTTGTCTTCAGTTTCTAATTTTGATTTTAATAATATTTTTCCTTTCAACTGTTTTCGAAGTGTTACCAAACACATTTTCTGGACCGTTTGCATTCTCAAATGAAATGAGAACAGATATCTGAGAATCTTTATCTGCTGAATGCCTCCTTAGATTCTCAATCTCTTCCTGTCTGCAGTAAAAATGAACTTCATCAAGTTGCTCAACAGGCGTCCAACATTGACGATTTACTTCATGTCGTCCGGACATCATTATCAGTCATGCACAAGCAGTGGGCTGATGCCATGAACATATTTCATGAGAAGTTTGATTTGTTAACAAGCCTTATTAATGATCATGGTTAGTGGTCCTGTTAATACAAAGCAGTAGATGGCTTTTCATCGTTCTTCATTTAACTGTTCTTGTTTGCTTATCTAGGTCTTGACTCTTCTCCTCAGGAGGAATTTTTGAGTCTTCTAGGTGGTGCTAGGACCAGTCCTGCAGTCCACCAGTTTCTTGTTAATTCTCTGGGTGAAGTGGTACGTTTGGTTTTTTTAAGTTCCGGTGTTGCTATAGGACTTCTGTTCTTTTTGGTTGGTTTTCATAATCTTAGTCTGCTAGTTTGTTCAATGATAGGGTATGAAGCGTGTATCAAAAGTTGTCTGTGGTGCTGGAAAAGAACTTCAGCTGGTTGTCCTCAATCATCTGCAGGTGCACGTTATTACCTTTGCATTTGGCCTTTCTCTCTGATAAATTATTGAGTTTTAAGCATTGCACAGAACAGTCTTAAATGGTGATCAGATAGATGTAGGAATTTGTTATAGTAAGTTATGCTTCACGCATTTTGAGACACACCATATCTTTCAGAATATCCTGATGTTGAATTCTTATATGAACCTATCATATGCAATGATATGGATTACCAACATTGAGTGGCTGGAAAGGGTGAGGTAAAATCTGATTTGATTCTGATTTAACAAGTTCGGCAATCTCTACTATAAGCGTATAATAAAAATTATAGGTCATAATCATTGGTTTGAATATGAACTTGATCTGAGTTTGGGCTTTCAGAATACTGTAAATGGAGGTATGGGTATGGAAATTTTTATGCATTTATGTTATAATTAACAGGTATAGAGATATGTTCTCTGTTTCAAAAGGAAAAAAACTTTATTGCCTGCTTCGATCTCAATATATATCCCTCATAATTGCAGGAGTCAATCTTTGTATCAATAAATCATATTCAACTCTTTTTACTTACTAATAGCCCTATTTGAGCCTAGGAGAAGTTAAGACTTATTTATACTACCAATTCCACTCCTTGGACTTGCCGTAGTAAGTGAAACTCTGCTTTCTTATGTTATTATTACTGTCAACAAGCTAAAATTGAGAATGAAAACTCAGTTATCAGAAGAAAATGAGCAGATAAAATAACTGGCGCATGCTCAGATGATAGTGAATTGAGCCAACATTGAGCTCATCTGTGATGCTTAACCTTGGTTATGAGAGCCTCTGTCCACAACAATTTGTTCATGTACTTAGATGTGAGAATTCATTAGTTTATATTTTTTACCAACTTTTCCAATTAGGTTGCCATTTTTTTAACTAAGCACCATCTTTTGGCAGAGTAATGCTAAAGATGTTATGTCCTAGTAAATGACAAAGGTTAACTTACTCACATGTGAAATAGATTTGTATTAGATGTCTGTAATACACTTGCCTAAATGCTTGGATTTTACCACTTCAAACAAGTTTTGTATGCTGGTCTTTGTATCCATAGTATTGTTCTGTTTTGGGAATGTGTCGGTATCTCTTTGGATCCAGAGTTTCTCTTGAACTTTTTGGATCTTGACTTTAGGTTGTAGAGGCACCCTTTTGTCACGATAACTCATAAAAGGAACTGCAACTGTGAGTTAATGGAGCGTTTTTGTGCTCAATAAAAACATGCTACATGGATGATGGTTATGCTGATTAGCACAAAATCATATGTGAGATGTTAGTGTTTGTACTTGAAACTACATGATTACATACAATGTTGTGATATAGGATAGTTGGTGTCTGCTTGGTGTTTTTGCATTAGGCTCTTTGCATTGGTGCCTTGTTGTTCTTTGGCGGCCGCTCGGCCTTTTCCTCGGCTTCCTTTCACTCATAATGAGCTTGTTCATCTTGAGTGCAAGTTTTTGAAGCTGATTTTTGTACAATTTCACCTTCCCCAATATATTCTTACTTTCACCAAAAAAAAAAAAAAAAAAGTTCAACCATAGGACACCAAGGGGTTGCAAACCCATCTAAGATTAGAGCCCAAAAATTAAAGCCATGTACAGAACAACTCTCAAAACCAAAAGTGAGCTCAAAGACAAGATACATCATCGACCATATTAATCAAGTCATTTACATCCATATGCAGTCTCCACTATACCAAAAGTGTACGACTTTAAGCCAAATTTCAACAAACGGAAGATCCTCTCCATCAAAAGCTATCTTGTTTAGCTCCTTCCAAATGAGCCTAAAAACAGATAGAGGAATTGAGTTAATCCTTCTTTTCTCGTGGCACTGTAAACGAATGTGCTGCCAAGCCCGGAGTTCTTGCTCCTAAAAGCTCCAATAACCCAAAGATAATTTGGTGCAAGCATAGGAAACTGTCCAAACCACTCTTGTCCATGAACAGTGAAGGAGGAGATGCTGCACGGATTCTGCCTCCTCCTTGTGGAGGAAACACCTATTAACCAGTATTTGCCTCTTTGTTGTAGGTTATCTAAAGTGAGGATTCATTCCCAAGTTGCTTTCCAGGCAAATGGATAAACTTTAATCAGAACCCTTACTTTCCAAACTCTAATCAGAATCCTCACTTTGCAAGTCACTTTTTGAGGAAAATCCATTCGACCACCGACTTCCTCCCTATTGAGCAGCTTGTAGTGAGACTTTACTGGAAAGATTCCATCTTTTTCATCTTCCACACAAATGCATCCTCATAGGCTACGGAATTCTTGGAATAATATAATACATAAAAAGAGATGTTAAAAAGTCCCAATCTTGGGCTTGTCTCACTAACTCAATATCCCAAATGATCATTTCCTTGCCTAGACATGCCATCCAGCTTTTTAGTTGTTGGAATGCCTATTTAGGAGGATCAATTTCTAAGAAGTCTTGTAGTGCCACACCTTTATCGCATGTGGTGCCTTTGGAAGGAAAGCAACAAAATAGTAGGGTTTGAAATCTTGGGTAGTTTTGGTGGTGTACCTTTTAAATGGCTTTGGACATCATGTTCTGATTTCATATGGTCTTCTGATGTTTTATTTTTGTTTGTTTTTCTTTTGTTTTATTCTTGTATACTGGCACGTTAGAACTTTAATTAAAATCCTTTATCATCTATAAGAAAATATATTGCCTATATCTTCTCTGCCAGATCTCTCTCTATACATGTGGGCAATTTTGTGTGTTGTAAACATGTGCATTGCCCAAGCACATGCATGCGATTGTGTGCTTGCACAGGTGTCTGCACTTGCACATGCACACTGTAGGGCTGTTGCTAATTAGATCGGTTCCTTGCTTCTCCTGGGTTCAGGACTCTCTTGTACACTGCACATTCTTGTTGATTATTACTATGGTGAGAAATAATGTTTCCTGTTAGTTTCTTTAAAGTTATAGACTCTCTTCTTTTTACTTTTTTGATATGTAATTCTATTGATAAGCATCATGGGGTTCCTCTTATATACAAATTACCACCCATAAGCTCATATTTATCTAAGATAATTCAAAAAAGGACTTACTGTCTAAAGAACTGCCACCACAATGCCAAAAAAATATGGTGGTTATCCAAATATCTATCCTTTACAGCTCCTATATAATTTTCCTCTTTTGTAGGAACCTGCCTATATTTTTCTTTTGAAAGTTTATGAACTTTCTTTAACTCCACGGTCTGTCAATCAATGCTTTGGGGCTCCTTTCTCCTGTTGTTTACTCAAAATGTGCATTCACAACAGTGTAGAATTTTGTGGAACAATTGCCAAGTCATCTAAAAGATTACCTATCAAATAAAGATGTGGTACTTAATTACTATAATGCTCCCCCTCTCACGTAGGCTAAGACTTGGCCTTAGATTGAAGGATAGATATTTGATAATTGGGGAGGTAAATAGGTAGTAAGGTGAGTTTTAAGCCTGAAACCTCCTGCTCTAATTCCACATAAAATTTTGTGGGACCAAAACTAACTAATCAAAAAGTGTAAGCTATGGGATAGAGATGTAGTTTGATATTTGAATGTTGTAAAGAAGTTACCCTTGCCCAAGCTAACAGCACAAGGGCTGGGGCTTTGTCTCCTTAAAAACATCAGCAATTCCTGTCAGCTTTGTGTTTATAGCCCACAACTATCACATAAATAAGATCTCTCTCTCTCTCTCTCTCTCTCTCTCCTCTCCTCTTCTGTCCTTCCCTTCACACATACAGCCACTTTGGGCAGGACTTGATCATTTCACACGAACATTCCAAACTTCCAGCCTGCTTGCATGAATTGGATGGTAGACTAGGCTCCATTTTCCAGGACTTGATCATTTCACAAAACCATTCCAAACTTCCAGCCTGCTTGCATGAATTGGATGGCAGACTAGGCTCCATTTTCTTAATGATTTTTCCAAAATAACTTTTATTTGTCAGAGAATCTAGCGTATGCTGTGTAATTCAAACACAGTTTACAGTTGAAAGATAAGGATGGCTTGTAATGGCCATTTGCTGCGTGAAACATTTTCTTTCATAAAATTTTAACATCGATGGTTCCTATTGCTGTTTGGCATTTAACTTATATGTTCGATGTTATCTTTATCCCTCATGAGTGTGTCAGTTTCCTTGATTAGAGAGGATATTCGACTTGTGGGGTTAACTAATTGACTTATTGTTATTTACATTGTTATTTACCTAGCAGCCTGCTGTAGAAATTATTGGCTTTAGAATTGGTGAGCTCAGGGGTCTTTCGAGATGGCGCTCTCGTTACCTGGGTATTGGTTTGGATGAGACACTGGTGGACAATGCAGTAGAAAAGGCTGGAATGCTGCTTGTACAGGTTGAGCGATTCATAAGGGTGGTCTCATCTGTTGTGCAGCAGGTAGTCTGTTACAATCTTTGTTATGATTTCTCTACATTTCTTGATACCTCCTGTTTGCTACTATTTTCTAAAATCCTGCCCATCTCTCATCGTGCATGTCTTTAGTCACACTAAATTCCTAAATTTTGAACATGGAGTTGAACTACTTGTGGATATAAGACACAAGATCTTGTGTGAATGACATATTATTCTAAGTCGAATAGCATTATATATTTGAAATACGAGCTGTTTTGTTGGGATTTTGAAGAAGATACTGTTAGCCAGGCATTTGCACATGACTTGAACCTGTTTAACAAAGTTCCATTTTGCACCTTTTAAGATCATGATGAAATACTGACAATATCACATTGTTGTTTGTTGATATCATCATGTATTTGAAGGGCCAGAGAGAAATTGCATGGCTTTTTTTTTATCTTTGCTTCCTGCACCTTGACAACTTAGGGTTTGTTGATACCTTTTCAATTTCGCACATACTACACTGAAGACATGCATTCTTTCTTGTTTCAAAATGAAAATATTGCCAGTGTGACCACTGAAATCTAGAGAAGCTCAGAATATTGGTAGGATCCTAAATTCTTGAGCCAGCGGTGTAAGCATTTTATATTGGTTGATTATGTGCATGTTGCTGAAGCTTTTGGTTTTGGTTTTGTCTCTCTTTCAGTTTGCAAATTTCTTCAGCTGGCTTCTGAAATGTATAAAGCAACTTATGTCAGAGCCAAGTGATCAACTTTTAACATACAATAGGTTTGTCTAACTTTTGTCCATCAGGTTCAGTCCTTATGGTGAATCCCTATTTACTCTTATGAATTTCGACAGTGAACTTGTTGTCGTGTTCTTGAAGTTTCTGTATGATCAAGATCCTGTTATGCAGCTTCTGGATTTATCTGAGGCTGATGAAGAAATTGACATTGATTTGTAAGTGATTTCCTCTAACTTGTCCAGTTCCTAATTTTAAGTCATTTACAATATGGCACCCAGAACCCCTGAATCTTTAGTTAATACTTGTTCACACCTGATGGAGTCACCAAGTGGACTGTTTGGCATTGCCATGTACGGAAAGCTTCCAGTACAAATGGCTTGTATACTCCTTGAAAGTTAATTTTTTTTCCTGTCATATCAGTCGACATTAACTTTACTTGGGCTGAGATGTGACATGTCATTATTGTTGACAGAATGGCTACCCATTGAATTAATAAATTTCTTCTCTTGTGAATTATCTGAAGTTTTGCTCCTACTTGGTGTCTTATTGAATTTCATTCATCTAATAAGAAAATGTTATTGCCTAGCCCTAGTTATGGAATCATATGTATCATTCAGACATGATGACTAATTTCATAATTTGACATAACCTTCTAATGCCAAGGGTGGGCTAACCTTCTAATTCCAAGGGGGGGCCATCTCTTCATTCTTTGTAGCTGAAATTTGGTGAGGCAATGGCTTGAATACTGTGAAGTGTCGACAGCTTATTATTTCCTTCATGTACTCTAGCAGCAAATTTTTGTAGCCCTTCACTAGGTTGTGCTATCCATTTGTGTGCCAGAGGATTAGAATACCATGGTGTAATGGACCTTGGTCACGCTTTAAATGTCAGAGAGGTATCCTGTCAAGCCTAGTATTCTTTCATGTGCTCTAGTGGCTTACTCCTGCTTTATTGCAATGTGACCAAATTAGTTGCTAAACTCAGGATATGAAATTGTAAATGACTCCTGCTTTGAGGGTTAGTTCTTCATTTTAAGTCATCTTGCTACTGTCTTCATAATTACTTTCAAGAGCACAACGAGATGAGGTTGACTCAAGTAAGGGTGCTTTGCTGGGCTTCAACTGTGGTTACTTTTGGTCCAGCACTGTGTTGTTAACCACAGAGTAACGAGGATTGAAATTGACGGGTTGATTGTTGTTTCTCATTGGACTGGAAAGTCTTTTGAAAATCAAATGTAATTTCATGCGCTTTTCTGCGTTGATGTATGTTGTCAGGTCAGTAAGATGTTTTACACACATTATTGTTTCAGAGAAACAATGGAGAGAGTCAAAGAATTAGTACAATTTGGAGGATTTGGGGACAGCAAATGTTTGCGAAGGACACTTGCAAAGGAGTTTCAACTGATGGAACACAGGTATCGACAAAAGAATTGGAAATTTGAAATTTAATAGAATCTTGTTCGTGCATGGAAGTTCTTCCTTGAATGTGTCTTGTTGCTCTTTCATTGTCAATTCTTTGTATTTATGCTATATCTAGATTTTCCATTACCATGTTTTTTTTTTATGCATGCTACCTCAGTGGGAAATATATGAACTAAGGGATAAATCATTGCTGTCATCTGTTATTTGAAGTGATTGATTTTTTCCCTCCTCCAAGTCTGGTCCTCATTGCTGACAAGTGTACCAAATGTGAAATCCTTGATAGCTTTGTATGCATAACAGGAGTTTGAGTATGATGGTGCAGGTCCAAAATGGTTTTAGTAAACATTGCAATCCTTCAATTAAAACCTTGTGCTTTGGTTTCACCCAACTCATCATTTAGTTGAGCTGAAATATTCATTTCTCATTTATCTAATTCAGGTATCTTGACAATTCATGTTACAATAAAATTGTACCCATCTTTTTAATTTGCTTGTCTGAGTGGCCAGAACCTTGAGACTATAATGAGAGAAGGAAGAAAAGGAAAGGAAACCTTTGGGGGTGGGGAGTTGTCTTCTGGAGGTTGTACTCAACAATGGTTTTTCACTTACCCTCTACCTAATAATCTAGTGTTTCTTATTCGATCTCATGTTGATTACTTGACAATGTACATGGAAACTTAAGCTGGGTGATCTTATTGGATTGGGCTTTCTGATTAGCATATGATTATTGTGTGTGATAATGCCATATCTCATGTTTACTGATTAGGAATAATTTTAAATTTTTACAGTTTCAAGGAAGCTGCCCAGATGCCTTTTTCTACTATTTCAATAAAGATATGTTGTAAGAATTTATTGCCTCTATTCCCTCTTACATCAGTTTCAGCATCCACCCGATACATTCCAATTTCACTGTCCTTCTATGAGGTACTTACCCTTAATCTGAACAATTTTATCCAGAGATAGGCATGTGCAGAGTACAACTGCTTTTTCATGCTAATCATTTCTTCGTATGGCTCTGCAGGATGCCTCTGAATTTGCTTCATCTAATCTGACTCAGGAAGTTGGGTTTACAGATTATATTTCCTTCCAAATACCCGATGAGTCTTTTTTAGATTTTGCAAACTGTATAGCTGTAGTGAGGGGATTTATGAATGATTCAAGCAATGTGAAGCAGGGAAGACCTTTGGAAGCAATCTTGTTGTGCATCCCTTCTGGTTACCATTGTGTGGATTTGGCTCTATATAAGGTAAGAGCTCGGCATATCATACTTTAAGAATTTGTGGATGTGGCTAAAATATTTTATTTTGAAACAGGAACTTCAAATCGTTATGTTGCTAAATAAGATAAATGATACTGGTGAAAACTTGGGAGATGCCTGGATGATGATCTTGCAGGCCAGTGACCTTCCATTTGTGCATATTTCAGGAACCACTCAGGCAAATAACTGGGAGTTGTACCATCTAAAGGTAACTCTTGGATCCTGAGCTTGCATATTGATTTCCTACTCGTGATAAGTATAGGATGCTGCTGAGTTCTGTTTGTTCTGATATGCGTCAGTTCACTATTTAAAACATTAATGGCAAAAAGAAAATTGCTTTTCAGTCGACTCCTGTTATTTTCACTGTTTTAAGAACTGGCTCCGGTTGGATTGGGAACCAGACCTGTCCAGTCTGGTTTCACAGTAGAAACAGTAGTGGTCAAGAACTGGTGGTATTGACCCTATTGTTATCAGGCGTAACTGTCAACTGTTGACCCACAATCCTGTCAACTAGTTTGGACCAGTTCTGGGCATTCAAAAAGTTTGAAGGAAGAGTGTCGGAGTTGGGTTGGGGTTTGGAACTCCAACCTCTTGTAACTAACAAGCGTACCAACCATTCACTCCAGTGTCTTCTTGCTTCAATTTGGTGGTGTATTATTATTCATTGACCTTATTGGCTTAATCTATTAGAAAATTAGATGATGTTCTTGAGAACTTGAATGCTGTCATTTGTGCTCAACAAGGCTCTGCCAACTCAGCCAGGCATCTGTTAATCTGAACACGTGTAATCTAATATATGTGGAGTATTCTATCAGATGACATCACATGCAATATGTTAAACCTGTTAAACTGGTGGAGCACAGTTCTACCAGTTTGACCGGTTGAACCACTTGTCCAGTTTCAAAAACACTGGGAATTTTATTCTTCCTATCTTTTATTTATATGCTTTCCTCATCAGCATGAGGAGCAGCAACTTAGTTTTTCCTCCTATGTGCATGGACATGCTATTTCACGCTTGGAAATTCTGAAGGATGTTTTACTTTCTGCCTTACCATAACTGCAAAAGTTCCAACTTATCTTGGCAGTTAAAGCCTTCAACTTGTATGTATGTTAAGAAATAGGCATGCGGTGTCCCTAATTGATTTTTTACTTTTTTGGTCAGAATGTCCCTAATAGGTAAGAAGTGCCATTTTTGCTTCTATTTTGTGAGAACATTTTTTGCTTGGTTATCTTATTCTCACTCCTGAAACACTAACCCAGTGAAACTATGCATTTAGGACTCTATATTACACCTAGATATGGAGAATGAGAAGATTCGCAGCATTCCCCATAATGTTGTCCCTCCCTTGTCAGTTAGTGGTAAGAATTTTTGACACCATCATACAACTGAGCTAAGGATTAAATCATAGTCATGCCATCAATTTTATAGTCCTGAATTTTTTTTCCTTGAGCTTCTTACCATGTCCATCTGCATTTTTGGATTTGGAAACTTATGTTGCCCATACTATTTCCGTTGTGTATCAATGCTTGATAAACTTGCAAGTGTTAGCAACAATTCCATCTTGTTGACTAGGTAGTGGACTGAATAAATACTGTCCATGCTCCTTACTACATTTTCACTTAACAGCCTATTCTTAAGTTTAAATATGACTGGCATAAGTACATTATGTCTCTTTAATGGACCACTTCATGTTTGTTCCCACAGTTTGAAGAAGTGCAAACTTATGCTCCAAAGAATAATCTTTTTTTTCAGTTGAAGAAGTAATATACTAAAGTATCAGGTTTTCCCCTAAATTTAAATCAATTGAGAGGTCAAAGTGCAAAAAAAGGTGAATCTTTAGAGGCCACACAAGTTAGAGAATAATCTTCTTATGGTAGGTTCACCGCAGTCCAGTTACTGACTGAAAACCTGTACATTTTCATCATGATAGATACTATCATGGAATCTAGTATAGCAAGATACTGTAGAGCATTCATGGTTTACATACATACCATAGCCTCCTTAGGCACCAAGGTTTGCTTCCCGCCTGTGTTTTAGCATAATGCATGTGTTGTACTTTTGCTTTTACCCAACAAAGGTATCTAAACATCAAACGTTGGACTGAAATCAAGTTAATGTTTTTATGGCGACAGCAAGTAGAGGTGTGGCTTGTGTTTTAGCTGCAAGAAAACGGGCCCTGGTCTACATACTGGACGAGGATGAAGATGAAATCTCTGATTCAGAATGACTGTTCAAGATTTTGTGGTGGTTATGCTCGTGTTGCTCCTGTGGGTGGACCTCTACTCTCCGAAGCTGCAGACATCGGTGTGAGAAGCAATACATGTTGGCTTTTGTGACTGAAGTTTTCCGGTTCCGCCCTTCTTGGAAAGTGTTAATTTATACCTGCCACGTGCCTTTCCTGCCTGGTGGGCATTTGTTGAAGATAAAACTGGAGTAAAAGGTAACTATTTATCTATTTAGAGCCATGGCTTCTATCTGGTGGCAATTGCCTTCATAGTATTGCTGCAAACTTTGAGACCCATTCGATAGTGCCAAGCTTATGCTTCATCTGTATATGTTTATAACCCTCATATATAAGAGAAACAAATGCTTGGTTTGGATTTTCTATACTTTGGGTTGAATGGTTCACTTGGTGTAATCGACCAACGAACTTTGCATTTGAATGTCAAAATCCCTCACCTAAATTTGACTTGCTTCTCTATGTCAACGTTAAGTGATGCATCCAATTCAAAGCACAAAATACGTTTGTGTGGAAGGGCTACGCTCCGGGATCAATATAATCAACATGACCAGCCACTAAATATACAGTTGCAAGGTGGCTTTAAAGAGCATTTGACTATATTGCTGTGTCGGAGATTCGGAATCCGCAAATGAACGGTAGGTTTAGGATTATGAGACTATGTCTACAATATCTTCAATGGACTTGTGTTTTCTTAACCAAGAGTATCACATAGCCATTGAATTTAATGATGTATAAACTTATAGGAATGTTCAATTTTTTAAGTAGTTCATGACGTAAAGGAACTGTGGAATGACCCAGTAAATATGAAAGATCTAGATACTCAATCCTCTATCATAAGGACAAAATTCTAGTGCAGACCCAATATTAAATCAAACAGACCCCGAGCAGCTTTGCATCAAAGCTCGTTATAGAGAAATTCAAGTAAACCATTTCAAAGATTGAGAAAACAAGAAGAGAAGGCCAGGAAATCGAGTATGAGAGAACTTAGGGCGCGTTTGGTTTAGTGGTTTAAGCATATTGGGAAAATGTAAATTACATGCCTTTTGATAAATTATGTTTTGAGAAGTAATTTTGAGAGAAATGCCATTTGTTAAAAAATATATTTGAAAAATCGGAAATTTAAAATATGAGTAAGGGTAGTTTTGAAGGAAAAAATGAGTT
The DNA here is from genome assembly GCF_016545825.1 of Eucalyptus grandis. NCBI lineage: Eukaryota > Viridiplantae > Streptophyta > Magnoliopsida > Myrtales > Myrtaceae > Eucalyptus > Eucalyptus grandis. The sequence continues at coordinate 48,042,071 of NC_052616.1, read as the reverse complement.
TAAGTATTTGGCAAAATGCTGAAAGTTTAATGCTAGTCCCTACTAGTATTATGCTTTCAACTTTCTTATTGTTGGCTTTTACTTGAAAATTACTTTAAAATAATTGTTAAACAATTAAGCATTTTCCCAAGGTTTTGGAGACTGAAAGCTTTTTGGGAATGTTAAATCAAACGCATCTTAAGGGTTGACAATGCATGCGTTCTGGGAAAAGGCTGCATTACCACTGGATAGCAGCAGTAGGCAAGACTTGTCACATGGGTCTCCATGGATTTGGTCGCAATTCTAATGCATAATAAGCGTAGAATTCAAGTACACTCTTTGAATGGTATGACCTTGCATTCCTTACATGTGATACATCAGAGAACTTTCCTGAAGAAAGATGTCGAAAGAACTGAGGTAGAGAGACACTTTTCAACGAAAAAAAGTAGTCGCTTAAGAAGGCTTTGACAAAGCTGTTCTATATACAGATGAAGAATATTACCAATGAAATAATACCACCATTTAAGAAAGAATTACCATCATTTCTATCAGGAATATAATCATCTTCCCTAAAGCGAAGAAAGAACTATGAACAAGCCCGGACTTCGATAGTTGGTTGGTCTAACTCCACGAGTCTGACACCTGTCTTCCTGATGAAGTACCCCCACTGCAGCACCGCCTTTATCTTGAGCCAGCCAATAACACCTCTGCCGGTTCCCCTAACAAAACCATTATCGGATAACGGGTCATTACATGGTGTGCTTTCAGCAAACCATTTCTCAAAAGCATCAAGATCAATTGATTGGATCTCTTCCATCACATGATCGCCTTCAAGAAGAACATTATCATATCCTCCATTGTCCATTGGGCTCGAAGAACCGATCATTTGGCGACGTATGGCATTCTGTACATTGATACCAAGGGGCTGTGTTGGCAATCCGGCAGAAGTACTATCATGAAATCCTGGAGGAATCTGAACATTCGAGCGGTCTGCAGACATGGGCTGATGTGCAGCTGGAGGAAAATTTGGTGATTGAAACGGCAATACCAAAGCCGTTGCACCATTGAGTCCTGGAGAAAGAACTAAAACATTAATGCGGTTCGTAAACATAGGCCGACGTAAGCACAGGACTACGAGCCTATAAAAATTCTTGCAATGATTCATCATGAGCTTTTACTATTCTGGTATCACAGAAAGTGCTACTAGTTCTTTTTTCCCTTACCCTGCACATCTCTTTAATTTTTCTTGCCCCTGATCTTTGTAACGCGCTTCACTTGACAAGGCCCTTTTGTAAAATGACAAAAATGCAAATATAAACATGTTGCCGTGTGCTCATTACATCTAGTCATATCTACCTAGTGGTAGCATTATCTTGTCAACGTTCACTTAGCATCACCTAAGTGAAGGGTTCATGAGTATCCGCCCTCCCCATCTCCAATCCCCCACTCAAAAAAGGCACATGTTACCACCTAATTTTTTAGTTGCTTTTCAATTGCTTGGACGGAACACATACATGCATACATACGTATATATGTATTGAATGAGGCTCATTTTGCATCAATCACAGCTGGACAAACGAACGTCTTTATATTAAGTGGAACCCAAAAGGATCAGTTACACAATGCTTTAATATATAAAAGCTCAACAATCAAGTGGAAATTCCAATTTTCATTGAAATTTCACAGGCCACGTCTTTGTATGTGCTTAAAGGGAGAGACAGTATTGTGTTCTAGAGAACGTACCTTCAGCAGTGGAGCTCACATTTGCCGGAGGAGCTTCCAGACCAAACGGGGCAGGAAAGATTGGTGGAGCCAAATAACGTTGAACAGGGTTGCGCCTCATTGAATCAGAGAACGTCTCACCATTGAACTCTCTCACATCATTCCAGTTAGCCAAGGCCTTTTTCACAATTGCATCTCCATGTTCCTGGGAAAAACACACCTGGTATATTGCTTAAGCTGTACTAATGGAAGTATTTATCTCCATTATTGACAGGTAAACATTCTGGCTTCAAGCAACTACTTTTTTTGACAAGTAAAGTTGCATTCCAATGGATGAACTTGTATTCAGATTAAGTACGTGAGTGCAGCACAGAGAAAGAAGAACAATATTGAAAGAACCGCAATTTGCTTTATGCCTATATCTGCCCATTTCTCTACCACGTAAAGCTCAGGAGCTCAAAAGATGTAATTTAGAGTACATTCAAGGCAAGGCCCTCAATGTAAAGATGCAAAGTCGATTGAGAAAGGACCAGAGAAGAAATAAAGCAGTCATCGATATGTATTGTGCAAGTAATTAAGATCTTGATGGTTATAAACTTGGAAAGTAATGGTCGCAACGGGAATGTGTTAATCGTTTAAACTATAATTTGTTGATGAGTGCCTCAGATTCTCATGGATGAAACCGAATAAAGTGCTGAAAGTGGTCTTTAACTTACTCAATATAGAAGAACACTTAGATTTACAAGGTCACTAACCTTAACTTTGCTTCACAAAGAGCGCAAGCTCAAAATCACTCCATTAATAGAAAGTCTCTATTATGGATCTAAACATAGCATCTATTTTTTTTTTATTCTCTCCACGGGAACTTCATTATACTTTTGTGATCGGAAAGAAAAAAAAAAACAAAAGAAAAGCAAAGCCTCTAGATGTTCAATTAACTCCTTGTTTCAGGTTTCCAAATCTCTAATCAATTCTAACACCTACTAAGCCACACAGCTACAAGTGAACATCAAAATACTGATTACATAGAAAATATGGGACAACTAATTCGAATTCCCCAAGATGGGGTGTGGCGAGTGAACTGGCTTGACAAAATTGAGTAGGAACTCCTTGGTTACTTACCTTCTCTTGAGCAGAAAGTCGATGAGTAGCAAAATATTCCGTGTCTTTGACTAGGCCGATTGGTTGACCATCAGTGTTGAATACAGCACCATGCTTCGTCACGCCATCAGGATAGTCCAAGTAAAGTTTCCACTTTGTTTCGCAAGTCTTTGCATGGCGTATCAGGCTATCCCACTTCTTCTCTGTTATGCTCTTTCCGAGAATCTATGATGAGTGAACACACAGGACTTACATTCTTGGCAGTCAATCAAACCCTAATTGGGAATCATTAACTGAGTGCTTACCTCTCTCAATTTCTCGGGGTCCGTGAACAGTTGCAGTAGAAAGTCTTCCACTTTATATATTCCAGCATCACTCAGTTTTTGGTGAGATTTCCCACCTTTGGCAATGTTCTCCAACCTCCAAACCTCATCGTCAGATGCAGGTGGATGATGTTTCATGTATGCTGTAAAATGAAGAGCACATATACAATTAGGTCCGGGCACTATTAGATTAATTTGTAGAAGCAAACCTCTAGGAGGCTTGCAATCTCTCCCCTGAAACTGATCCAGAGTGTGGACATTTACCAATAACAAACAAACCGATAGCTTCTTATTTATCAGAATTTTTGTTCGAGTTGTAAAGGTCCACACGAAATGAAGCTCTAAATTAAAAAATTGAAGACTCTGGACGTCCAAAATCATGTTTATGTTCAGTCAAATAGGATAAGGTTTATATACTGTAGAAAGACTATGAAGGACCTACCTTCCCCTCTATTTTCCTTGACTTGGAAGGCATCTGTTTTGGCTTCTCGGATTCGTGTATTCCCACAAAAACCCGTTGCCACCTTAAGCCCTATCCTGAATCTTTTACTCCTATTCCAACTGGAATTGTCAGTAAACATCAGTTCTCCTATCTCCCCAACACCTTCCTTGAGCTTCACTACGAGATCTCCAGCCAAAAGCGGCCTCTTTCCTTCACGTTGTTTAACCACGTGGCTCTCAAACTCTTCTTGGGTCCAGTTATCCTCATCGTCTTTGTTGAAGTCACCTTCGAGCACGACGATGTCCAACTTAATGGAGGATTCCAGGCCTGATCTAACAACATCCCCTGTATTTGCATTGATCAAGGCAATGGAAATGTGAGCACCCCCCACTCCTTCTAGTTTCTGTCCAGTAAATAGAGAATCTGACAGTTTGGTTTGAATTTGAAGCCGTAAGTCTCTCACATCATTCTCTCCCGTAGAATTAGCATTAGCCCTGCATTCTCTCCAGAAAACAACCATCAGAAATAGGAATGTGTATAAAAACGGAAAATTGGAAAAGTAACGACAAAGAGAGACAAAATACCCAACATCTCACTTGGACAGGTCTTACTGCCGAGGAAACTACAAGGATAAATAGACCCGTCGTTTTATTTGTTTAATAATGCACATTTTAAAAAAATGAAGTAAAATAAAATAAAATGTTCCACTGGCAAGCTACAAGGATTATGTTCTAAATTGAGCATTGACACTTTGGTGCATGACCGAGTCATTGTGGCCTGACACTCACTAAGAGCTCGATGCACCAAGTGGTAGGTCGGACCATTATTCCCCAAAACATCAACAATGCATAACCTGTCAACACTACACAGAAAGCCTTTCTCAACAGCATCACGAGGGAAGTGCATCCATACCTTGCACGTTGGGGAGAATGAATGTTTCCAAGCTCCACTGCTTCCATCTGTTCAAAACCACCAACAGCAGAATTGCCAAAGTTGGAGACATCCAAAAAATGAAGCAGGAGGGATACAAAACCAATCCATTCCATCAAAAGGAGTTGGAAAACCTATGCTGTGGCTCTTTCCTAAAAACAACTTATCAAACACCTTATTGAGCTAAGTTCTTCATGCATATTTGAATTCACTGTCTTTTACCAAACAGCAGTTGTCTATAAAACTCATATGATCAATCCTAAGCATTTTCATTTTCCCCTTCCATTCCATGTCCATGAAAATTTTTTCATGTGCTTTAGAATGGTTATGATTTAGCTTTAGGTGATAAAGCCACAGTTGAAACTGTTATTGAGGAGAATGAATGGAGATGGCCTCCAGCAAGGTCTGATGATCTGCTTGAAACTCAGATGGCTTTGTGTGGGTTGATCGCTCAAACTCTGGCTCTATAGACAGTGTGGTATTTACTGGATCATCTAGGGGCTCTTTCTCTATAAAGGAGAGTTGGAAGCTAGTGAGGAAATGGGGGAACAAAGTGACTTGGCTTAGGCTTGTATGGTTTATGCCTAATATGACAAAACATGGGTTTAGAACCTGGCTAGTGAGTTGTAATAGGTTGCACAGAAGGATATCCTGTGTCAAGATATAATGCTTTCATATTATAACAGGTTGTTCAAAAGGATCTCCAGTTCTTCCCATTGAGCAGGGATGCAAGTCGGCCCTAGTAAGCAGACAGTACTGAGTGGAAGGTCCTCACTCAACGGATATAAGTTACTCTATGGATAACAGGTTGATCTTCCCCAAGAGTTCACATTGAGAAGAAGGTTTGGCACCTCAATTTTGTCTGCCCATGTGGGACATTATGCTGTAACAGACTTGTATGGAAATTAGGCCTTCCCATGTTTTTCTTTCCACAGGTTGCACAACAAAATGAATATTTACTTATAGACAAAGGAGATCGTGTGAAGTTTGTGCTCGATGAATGCTGTTAAAACTGTCAGAATAAAGCAATTAGTAAGTTCATTCTATCACTTCATGACATGCAGATAAACAACTCATACCTAAAGTGTTGATGAAGATATGTCTGTGAAAAAGTAGAAATTTTATAAACTTGTTTATCTTACCAATCTCTGAAAATCATTCTCTGAGCGCATCTGTGGCACTAAATCTTTGAGAGCATTCCAGATGCAACTACACCATAAAAATTGATACCATGAACAACTGCTGTCTTGTGGACTTATTCATAACAAAAAGACAAAAACCCTTGACATTTAGTTACTTGTACAAATGAATGTCAGATCTAATTACTGTATAAACCATAAATACCAGACTCATCAAATGCATTCCTTAATCTAACTCGACATAAAAAGTCAACATAAAACTGGAATACAAATTTATCCAGTACTTTGATAACAGAAGCAAGAATGTTGATTAGCTGCTATCTCCAAATGCACCGTCCTTTCAGTGATTTACAGAAAAAGGTATGCGCAGGTATTACACTTTGCTGAACAGAAATTTGGATTTATGGCATTAATACTATGGTGAGACAATAGACATGGAAATTCTTGTGCAGAAATCAGTTCATGCAGATATGATACTGCCAACAAACCAAATGAAATATAATCACCTTTGAAAATATTCGGCCCAGTCAGATTTAGCACTCTCCAGCTCTTCTTTGAACTGTCCAGCAAAGAACACAAAAGCAAATAATTACATAAGCAAGAGCCATCTGTCACGTAATCATCACATTCAAGTTTCACATCACAGGTATCTTCATTTTCCTCCTCCTACATTCAAAGGGTCATTGACCACATTTTCCAGGATTCAAGGCGACAGTTATGTCCAGGGCACTTCATCGAAAATTTGTATCTTTTTGTGATCCATACTGCCCAATGCAACATGAAAAGCCTAAAGCATGTTCTTAGTGCAATTGATTCCTGGGAAAATTCTAGAACATTCAGCGGGTCATTTTTACCACTCAAGCAATAATTCTCTATACATCTCTTGGCAATTTCTCACGCGGATTACTATCCAGAAACTGGCTAGAATGTCAGAAATGCATCTAACCACTTCTAATCGAAGAAACAGGAATTGAAATATAATAAGGACTGTACTTTGCATGTCCAACTTGGCTATTTCACTCATCTTACCATACTCCGCAGATCCTCCTTTGTCAAACAGCAAGTCAAACAGCAACTCGGCACAGGATTCATTTCGGGCCCGTTCCATGCTTGACTGCATGAACATCAGCACAAAAGTACAAGCCAGATAGGATATTTTAGACGACAGGATAGCAAATTAACCTGGTAACGATAACAGCTCACTTGCTAGATAAATGATTCTAACAGAATTCAGCTCAAATAAGGAGGAAGTACAGCGAGTGGCCAATAAATCACAAAACAGATTTGAGACGATGACATTCGAGGTCTTTAGTACTTCGCATCTAAAACAACAGCACAAACCCTCCAACAAAGAACTGAACGAAAGCGATTTTGAGAACGGTCATGAGGCAAAAGCTTATCGATGGCGGGCTTTCACCATGTCTCTCATTTCAAGAATCTTCAACTCAAGACCCCTTCATTGAATCTCCCTCAAGTAAAGCTAAAACTAACGCAAGATCATCAAACAACGAATCAAGCATTGAAACGTTAAGAGGGTAAGAGCGAGCTTACTCGATTGGAGGCACGCATGGCCTCTTGGGTTGACTTGGTTGACCTGAAGATGAAGAGGGAGGCAAAGCTCTCTTTGGCTTCCCCATGGCTTTTCCCTTCTCGTTTCTGGAGCTCAACGAGAAGCAAATGTCTGGTTACTGAAAAAGCGCAGCAGAGAGAGAGAGAGAGAGAGAGAGAGAGAGAGAATCAGCAGTTCATCAACGAACTCAAGCTCCTGTAACGAGTGCGTCTCTTTTTTATATGTCTGCAGCACATCATTTTCCGCGAAATGTGACTCCATCATGCATTTCCCGAAACGTTGCCGATTTAGATTTTATTTATTTATTTAAATTTTCTCCGATTTTAGCAATTTGCTTCCTTATATCCATATGAAATTGCGTCGACTTTTTTTTTTTTTTTCTTATCTTTCTTTTTCCGGCTTTAGCCAATTAAATAATCAAGCTATTTTTGCCTTCAGCATGAGTTTGAGGTAAATCTATTTTACCCAATCTTTTATCAATGAGGGACATGCTTGAAATTATGTTAAAGATAGGTGTACTAGAAATTTTAACTTATTACGAATGTATAATTGAGTCCTGACGTTTCCAAAAAATGTAATCAAGTCTTAAAATTTGTCAAATTGATGCAATTAGGTCATTCAGTTAACTATGAAAATTAAAAATGCTGACATGTCATTTTTTTCTTTATTTTCTTTCTCCTACGTGACATTTTTTAATTATTTTTTAACAGATCTGACTTAAATTAGATTAAAAATAAATAAATGCTAAATTTTTAGTTAAAAAAAGAGCCCGAGCTCAAAAAATAAAAAAATAAAAAATAGGACCATAGGGTCCTCACCGATGGGTTGTGGTCGCCGCGATTATTGTAAAAATCTGCACAGGAGTGATCATGCATAATCTCCAAAAGCTCCTCATCATCTTGCAGCAATGCCTTCTTCCTCAACATAATGAAGGAGGACATCTGCACTCTAATGGAGAAATGAACATTGCTGATAATTCTGTCAAGTGAAGATGTTCCTCCTCCATGAAGTGCCCCATTTCTCTCCTTCTGGATGAAATAAATTGCTGCACCAGCCTATGAAACAAACTCAGCCAGCCTCAGCGAACTCCCCACAGGCCAAGGTGCTTTTCTTTTACCCCTTTTAATTTAAAATCTAATGTAAGTAAGATTTGAGGAAGAAAATAATAATGAATGTCACGTCAGCATTTTTCGTGATAGAGTTAATAGCACTCGATTGCATTCATTTAACAGGTTTTAAGATTTGATTATATTTTTTAAAAGTTTTATGACTCAATTGCATTTTTATGATAAAGTTTTAGAAGTTGCAATGCACTTAATCTGATATTGATTAAAAAAATTCCCTCGATCACTTCCAATCACGTGCTTTCTCTTGTATGTGGACAATTTTATTATAATAATGAAAATAATGAAAATAATAAGAGTTAATACCACAAAAATTTCAAACTAATACATACATGATATATTTACCCTTCATACTTTCCACTAAATTTTACCATTAAATTACTAAGGTGGATAATACATGACAATTAACGGGTGTACCAATTTAAGGTTTTACTATCTATTTGTCACGTATATATCAGTTTGAGTTTTTTTTTTTTTTTGGTCATATTGATCAAATTTAATAGAAATTAATATATGGTAAATTTATTATAAATGTACTAATTTTGGATTAAATTCGTTACATATATATATATCAGTTTTGAGTTTTTTTATCAAAAATTTAATTTTTGGTAAATTTATTGTAGATATAGCAGTTAAAATTTTTTGCAATAAAAAAATTAATTTAAAATAAATTTGTCATATCTATTAGTTTGGGGTTTTCCTAATATTAACCCTAATAATAATAAGACAAAGAACGTGTTTGGATTAGTATAAGGAGGTGGAGTTATAAATTAAAGATTTGCAAACCTAACCAAGGGAAGTGGCGATTTTTGTCCACGCCAAAGGCTGCTTGGCTTTATGGTGTACGTGGCCAAATCTTGCAGTTCAAGCTTCATCCTCCGACGCGTTTCCGTAACACGGTGACGTCAGCAGGTGACACGAAAATATTTCAACAAAGTCCCAAAGTTTATTCAAAATTGAAATTGAGCCCATCATCAAATAGAAGATGTGCTTACGAGGACTATTACTAGCAATTTTGCCCGGAGGAATTCATTCTATAATGGTACTCTAATATTTTATTTGTTTTGTCTCTTTTTCAAAAAGAGAAAATTATAAAATTTTCCTTTTCGATAATATAAATTTATTAATGCACTCTCGACTCACGTAAACAAACAAGGGCAATTTTTATTTTTTGTCGGTTCTACTTTAATTCTACTCTAACACTTACTTTCAAACTTTTGCCACGCTTCCTGAGCGCGGGAATCGAAATCCACTTTTTGAAATGAAATCGTCCCCACCCTGCATAGGGCAATTTCAAGCGGCTATACATGGGAGGCCATTCGACTTTTTTTTTTTTTTTTTTTTTTTAAAGTCAAGGGAGGTTAAAGTTAAAATTGGACAAAATCTAGAGTTTAGGCTGATATGGATGCTATTGCTTTAATATTTTATAAGTAATCTTTTCTCTTTGGTCGGCTTTTCAAGGTTGACTATTCTTCCATCTCGTAAAAAATGTGCGCGCGTGAATGACACCTGCTGCCGCACTCCGATTCCAACCTTAAAGTCTAGGGAATGACCGAATATTCCCTATAAAATAAAGGACAAAACCTCCAACCGACAATAGCTATCATACAAAAATGATAAACCTTTCACCGAATGAATATAATAACAAAGTTCGGAGTGCCGTGAATTAATGAAAATGAGAGTTTTATGACTCGTATAATAGCCCTTACTCAAGTAATCTAAATTATTTCTACCCATAAAAAAAAAAGTAATCTAAATTAGGGTCCCACGCTATTCTAAATTGCTCTTTACGTGGTTTAGTTAAGTTTCCTTATTCATGACTTGAAACAATATTGAATGGGGCGAGTAAAGCCTTGACCGGGGACGTGACAATCACCACTTCTATGGAATTGAGTAGTGAATGAAGCAAATTTTGTATCAAATATGTGGCACACCAAGTTAGCAAAAGTATCACATTTAAATTGCATGGAACACTGCGGCCACACTTCAGTAGGTGATGCCATCTAGAGAACTACATCCATTCTAGTTAAACCCTAGAAATCATATCTGTCACAGTTAAGCCCCAAAATAGAGCTGATTAGCAAATATATTTCATCTTTTAATAGATAAGTCGATCATGTGTATCGATTAAATATCAATACATAATATCCAACATGATTTGAAATGATTCACTCATATGATCATTTTCAATGTACATCCAAAATAACACCACCTTGAAATGTCTGGCCAATACTGGATCCAATATTATAAATATAACATGCCTCAAAATAATTTTACCATTCAGTAACAATGCGACACAAGTTTCATCCCCTTTTCAGAAATTTGCACCCTCACAAATAGCGGCTAAACTCACTTGGGCCAAGAAGCCCGTTTAGTATTGAATTTACGAAATTGCCCTTCGATACTTGATTTTGGTTCCATGGGCCCAAAAAGTACCCCGAATGGTCCAACAATTACATAAAGCCTTGAAACATCCAAAAAAAATGCTCAATTTTTTGCAGAAAATACATCCATTTTCCATAAAACAGATAGAAATTGGATTCTTTTTTCCAAACTTCGATAGTACTAGTGTATTTTCTTCAATAATCTCACCATCCTTTAAAAGGCTGCCGCTTATAATTTCATACGACCAATATTATCAGATCAACTAGATAAATTTTGGATGTCTATATATTCATTGTTTAGTAACATTCACAATCCTAATAATTTCGAAAAAGTAACAGAAATATTCAATATTTCCGAAAATCATGAGGAATTTACATATATATTTCATGAGCTTGATAAAAGAAGATAAAGTCACGGAGGGATCTAGAGCAATAAACTTACATACCTAGAATTTTCAATATTATTTGGAAGTGCGATAATCCAGCCGTTGAGCACTTGTTTGAGTCATCCCATGCCTAATCCTGAATAGGGGTGAGCATGGTTCGGGTTGGTCCGAGCCACCCCTAATCCTAGGACCAACCCTACAAAGTGTCGGTCCTAAATTTTAGGACCGAGGACCGACCCTATTGAGCCTAGGACCAAGGATCGGACCGACCCAATGGGTTCGGTCCGATTCCAGGGTCAACCCGGGACCGATCGATAATCTTTTTCGTCTTATTTTTTATACTCCCTAAAAAAGCAAACCTACAAATTCAAATTACACATCCATTGACAATGCGGTATTGTGCAACTAGACTATAAATACCAATATATATATTTAGCAAATTTAAGATGACACAATAATAGAAATTTCGTACCTGCTAATTGCTCATCGAGATATGGGACAAGATGGAAAATTCTTGTAATCATCTATTTTTAATATTCATAACACCATATGCAAAAGTGTTTTCTTGCATTTAATCATATAGAGTCCACTTAACCAAAAAATGAGCTTCACGCCACTTGAGTAGCAAATCACCATAGCAACTATAGTACTACCCTACTCTTCAAAAACTCCTACCATTTGACACAAATTGAAAAGCAAAGTGCAGCTGAAATTCATTAGTAAAATACAATTAAACCATAAAAAGTTCAAAATATTTAATATAAACCATAAATATATAAATTCACATCTTGTTGATTCACTTGAACTTCTAAACACCTGAAAACAAAACAAACGACACATAATTAATACTCAACAAAAGTTTTAAATTGAAATTACTAGTAGTGCTATTGATAGAACATCTTAATATAATATAATAGAGACTTTACTTAGGTTTGAATATATAAAAGAACTATATATAATATAATATATAATATATAGGGTGGGTCCAGGGTTGACCGACCCAAAACTCTTAGGGACCGAGGACCAACCCGCACGGTGTTGGTCCCGGAATTTCAGACTAAGGACCGACCCAGTCCTTTGGGAACCGGACCAGACCTAGGTTGGGTTGCCTCAGGGTCGGTCCAGGTGGTCGACCCTAGACCGCCGCTCACCCATAATCCTGAAGTCATTCTTCTACATTTATTTTAGCAATCGATGCTTCCTTTTATTAAATTCTAAGTTAATACTTTTTTATTTTTCATATATACACGGTCTTTCTATTTTTTTTTTATTATTGATTAATCAATTAAGTTGTTATTACTAAATACATCGTTACCAAAACTTGGAATTAAATGTGAAAGTCAAATGTACTCGAAATCTCGCTCCCATAAGCCAAATTTATGGCACCTTCACTCACCGTACTGTTAGATAATATAATATAATTTGATAACAAGTGAAGCATCATGACATCGTAAATTTATGTGTAGTAATCCTGAATTGTCATGGTAGTATTCTGAATGCCTAGGTTGCAAAATTTTCTGGAGGCAACTCTATGGGATTTTATGACCATATATTATACGCTATAACCATCGTCGAATTTTTTTTTTTTTAAGCAATAGTAAGATCTGAGTAAGTAAGGAGGGAAAAAGAGTTGAATTAGTGTGATATTATGATCTTTAAGTCAAATTTCATCATTTGATTGACCTGTTTTACATTTAGTGGTCAGAATGTTGAATTGTATGAACCACGGCATTGACGGGAAATTTATCATAAAAATTAATAATAATCCTAAATCTATTGCATTTATGCTAATTTAATCCCGAACCTTTCAATTCTGTCAATTAAGTCCTAAACCTTTTTCACATTTTGCCCAAACGATAGCCCTACCCAATATTTTCTCATATTTTCTCTGTCTACTTGGACGTTCTATTGGCTAGATGCAAATTTGAGTCCCAAAGTAGATCGCCGCGGCATTTGTCGCCTCACCTCTTTCCCCCACCCCCTCTTGTCACCCTGGCTTTTTGCCAGGATCAATCGCGATTCAGCCCTCAGTCGAGACACTACAATGTTTCATCCGACGATGGAAACAACGCCGACTCAAAACCTCATCCGTATTATTACATAGTTCGAGCATCTTTTTGCTCATCCTATTAGTACCAGGTGTGTTTCCTTCGAGACGCGCGGAATGTTCATCCCCGTGCTGATCATGCATATTTCAGGTCCAATTCTAGTTTTATACTGAATATCTACTCATCGTTAGGAGTCTTGGACGAAGGGTTTATGTATCCCACAGTCTCTACACTCGACTCGATTCGGGTTGTCGGGTTGGTTTCGACAGGAGCGCACGTGATCACTGGAGGGTAGAATACAAAAGAAAAGGAAACACTTCCACTACTAATCATTGAACAGTAACAACAGCAATAATAATGATAAATGGGATCAATAAATCTATAAATCAAGAGGGGTTCGTCATCACCACCATCACCATCTCTCGTCATAGTTGTCTCTCGTTCACAAAAATAAAAAATGGGCATAGAAATGCAAAAAAGAAAACGGGAAAGATTTTAGTTGGCAGGGTTGCCGCCAAGGGCCTCGATGGCACTTGCTTTGAGGGCCTTGACCTGCTGATGGTACTGTAGTTGCTAGTGCCCCTACAAATGGTCCAAACCAGTAGATCCACTGCCCATGAACATCCACGTTCATAGACATCAATCGATACTAGCCTAAAATCATTATCTCTTGGCAATAATATCAAATTCCAAATGCGTACATAACATCTTTGATCAAAGAGGGTCATCAAATCAAAGGAACCAAAGTTCTCACTACCATAAATGCAAACGATTCGCATGTTTTTATTTAGCTCCTAATGTGTTATTCATGTAGTAAATCTTGATTTAAGAAAGTAGAGAGAGTAACTAAATTTAAAAGAGCTGATGAAAAAGTTTATTTGTTTAAGAAGGCCTTTAAACAAATATGTTCTATACACGAATGAATAACTGAACACAGATGAGTAACTCATACACCCTCATTTAAGAAAAGAATACCAAGAATTCTATCAGTAAACGGATAATCATCTTACCTAGTACAACATTAAGGACGAATCACATCAAGCCTAGAGAATTGATTGGAAATCTTCATAGAACATAGCAGAAACCCTATAGCCTAGAGTAGAGCAAGTAGGTAAGGCGAAATTTCTAACCTCGGGCCAAACAAAAATAAGATAATTGTTCTGTATCCAAGTTGGAAGGGTGTCATCTTTGAAGTGACCAACGGATGTGAAATCTAGCCTGGAAATGGCATGAACATTTGAAACTTTCACAAGCATTCCCGGTATAATTGTTTACTTAATTAGCCCATTACTTTCCAGCAATACCGACTTACTAAGAAAAAGTGCTGAATGAGAAGCCGAACAAGGAAAGAATGAATCGTCGGCTGTATCCAATTTACCATACTTGCTAAATATTTGATTTCAACACACGGGATGCTTATGATATGTCCGATTGGAAAGACACCAAATATACTGAAGCACAAATGCCCATCGTTGAAGAAACCAACACACTGAATGAATGAATGAATAGATAAATAAATAAAAGAAGTTCTCTAGTCTTAGCTATACTCAGGAGAGATTGTTTACAGCCTCCGCCAAATGAAGCGAAGAAGCGACCACATTCGAGTCCTCCGTGACTATCGCTAGCAAATCCTTCTCTGGATTCCACTCCAATCTTCACCGCCAATTGGAAGAAATCGAGCCAAAACCTCACAAAACCGAGTCGGAACAATCGAGTTGACCCACCCATTAGATCACGAAAGAACGCCGAACGGAAGCAGAACCTGAGAAGCCAAAGCAGTTTGTCGAACTGAAGCTGAAACAGAAGCACACGCCACTAGCAGCCGAAAATGCAGCCACCAGCTCTGCTGTGACAAAACGCGAGGAGGGTACAGAAGCATCAATGGGAAATGCAAACCCATGGTGAGTTTGTGAAGGATGGAGCTTCAATGGAGGGAGGCTTGTGAGGTCCAGCGGAGTCTGAGAATTCGCGGAGAAAAGTTGCAGATATGAGGAAGAAAGAGAATTGGGCTAAATTTCGGACTTAACACCACCGTTCTCGGTATCTCTAACAGAACCATCATCATCGAGTCGTGGGATCTGACAAGTCATCACATTCCAAAATGTCATCTAAATAAATTGCTAGGGAATCTCCCATCATGGGATTGCCTTCAGGATGAGGAAGTGGACTCCAAGACTGGAAGCTTGATGTCGAGGCACAGGGAGGTTCAGAGTCGAGGACACTCCCGCCCCCCGTATAGTCCGTTTGGCTCGAAGAATGGATCGTATCGCTCCACATGGCATTCTGGAAATCGTTACCATGAAACAGCATTGGCAATCCGACAGTGGGGATACCATCCTCTCCTCGAGAATTTGGAACATTCTGGAAATCGTTACCATGAAACAGCATTGGCAATCCGACAGTAGGGATACCATCCTCTCCTCGAGAATTTAGAACATTCCATGGAACTAATTTTTAAATCCCCATTGCAATTAGCAATTACTAATTTAGCAAAAGAGAGGGTTGGATGACGGGAACGGAGGAAAAGACCGGCCCTCCGCAACGCCACCTCGTCTCCGTGTGGGGCCTCACCCCACCGGACACATCATCATCATTTTAGCCTTTTCTCGCCTTTTCACCCCCTCATCTCATCTTCGAGGCTTGGCTCCCTATTCCCAGAACTCCCACCTTCAATGACTTTTCATGGTGCATCTTCATGCTATCTAAAGCTTCACCGAGCCAGGAGGAAACATTCAAAATCTCACGCTCAAAAGTACTCCTATACCACCGTTACTCATTCCCGCTCTTCACCGAACCACCATCTCCTACCATCGGCTAACCATTGTGCTGGCCATTGCATATGCAAAAAGTAAGGAATAAAAGTGGAGATAGAATCGAATAAACCAACCGAAAAATTCAAGCTCAAAAATTAACCCTTGGACCGACAGGTTTTGAGTGGCTCCTTATCGATGACCATCGTTGAAGGCAGCAGGAAAGCCTAGTTTATCAGTGGTGTAAGTAGGCTACGATGGGCACTCGCAACCGGCGATTGAAACCTTTACAACTATTTACGAACAAAACAACAACCAGCGAGGAGTCTTCGGACGAGATTTGGGCTCTTCGGTTTTCACGATGGGAAGGGAGGGAGCAATAGTGAAGTAGGAAAGGGTGGCTCGGGAGCAGCGAGGGCAAGTGGCTTGGCAACTAATGGTGTCGAGAGGAGTGATGGCGTGGGTTTCAATCATCGGAATGGGCAGCGGCGACTATTGCTCCAACTCCTCAAGAGAATGAAGTCCAAGAACAATGGATGCAGCTTGCGGTGACGAGGATGAGGTCGGATGTGATGGGGCGACGATGAAGGTGTATACACAGCATTCATGGAGAGTCAATCCTCCTTATTTTTCTCTCTTTTCTGCTTTTTTTTTTTTTTTTAACTGGTGGCGCCTCCCTCTTGAACATAAAAAGAAGCCAAAAGAAGAAGACAAAAAAGGACCCCTTCCAAGATGAGAAAAAAACAGATTTTATTCTCCAATAGAGTTTTGTGTAATTGCGCCATGTGACGCGATCTTGAAAGGTGTGAGCTCAAATTCCATGATAACAAATATGGTGTTCTAACTGGTTAATCAATTCTTGAAATTGATATTTCTTTAATTGGATTGAAGGTACTTAAATTTCACTATTTCTAAATCAAATGTCTAAAAAAAATTAAAGACTATTGAAATAATTTTTTTTTCAGTCAAAGGTAGATTCTTTGATTTGACCAAAAAAAGGATTTTAAGCCATTTCTATGAAAACTTGAAATCTAAATGCCTATTCCTACATGCTTATTCCTACACGCTTATGTTGAATTAACACATATATGCAATTCAAGTACTACTGATACAATTCTAATTTTTTTCAAGTTAAGAAATGAGTGTCGCCATGATCGGGATCTTGAATCTTGAATTTTTCTAACTTTAACCATCGAGATTATTTGGATGTCAATAGTAATATATATAAAGTTCTAATAATTGTTGATATTTTCTGAAAAATTTTGGTAACTTACCAAAATGCTACCAACCGAATAAGTTATCATTCAAAATTTAGTTGTCAACTAGTTTTGATATTTACCAATGCTATTTGTACTTTACCTGCACCGAACAATGTTCGGATTTTTGCTTAGTAGAATCTTCCTGGACCTCTTTTCATGGTATCTTCCGAAGCCAAGCAAATGCAATTCTCAGCTTTGATTCGATTTGTTTTCCACTTTCAAAATGTTACGAATGCCTCTAATTTTTTCAATAGGAAGGAAAAATCAACCTATTCCACCCAAATTAAAAAATTCGATATTCATGAAGATCGAATTTCCAAGTTTTGCATTGGAGAACGTATTTGGTTAGCATTTTTTGTTTCGCGTAACAAACAAAATGTCGGATATTGACCATACAAGTTATTCGGGTATCTAAAGGGGCCTACTAAGAGCTCGGCCAATACCTAATGACTATCATGTGGTTAGCAAGCAGCACGGCCAGTCTCCCAGTCCTCTCCACATAGCTCCACCAAAGACCCACAATACCTCCTAACGCGTCTCTAACTTATTTTAATTTTTGGGCTCCGACATAAATTCGATTTGGCTAGAACTCGAGCCATAAGCTCAATAACCTTAATTAGTAGAATCATGGAGTCGCCATCTAAATGGAGACACACAATGTGGATGCCAGTAGCCTTGCATTTGGGAGGATGGTGAGGCGAGGAAAGTTTCTCTGATTGCATTCTTTTCAACCAATTTGAAAATAAGAGAACATGTCCATGAGAGTGGTGAGATTTATGAATTGCTTGGGTTGTCATTTCTTGCATTCAAGCCAATGTAATTCAAGATATTGAAGCATTCATCGACAATTTTCAAGCTCATGAAATATCATACTTGATCATGAATGTAATTTAAGCTAAAGAATTATCTCATAAAAGTTAGTTATGATTAATTTCTATTTTTATTTTTTTTAATAGATGTTCGCAAGTTTTCAATAGTTATTTATGTTTACCACTATGTAAGTGGAGCCCTCGAGCGTGATTTCACAAATCAAGCGGAATCAAGCAAACATTTTCTTTCACGGGCTCGAGCTCGCTTATGTACGCCTACTCGATCTTGTTCATACTCGATTATTATATGAATGCTAATCTTTTCAGATGTCGGACAAGCTTGGATTAAAAAAATCAAGGTTCGGTACTCGGCAATTCAAGTGGTTGCCTCTCCATCGAGCGACACGTGTCTCCATACGGGAAGCTAGAAACTTTAAAGTCCGAGTGAAATGAACCCTCGAATCGGAGGAGGCTCTCCTTCCGGTTCCTCCTCCTCTCGTCGATGCGAAACCCTAGACGATACCGATGGCACGTGCGTTTTTGTCGAAGAGGTGTCGATCCCTCTGGACCGCCGCCCCCGGACCTCGTCTTCTCCTTTCCCCTGGCGGAACGCCTCCCCGTCCGTGGACGGCGTCTTGATCCTGTAGGCGTCGCCCAAGGTGAGGAAGTTCCACATCGACGCCGATTTTCTCGACCGTTGCGCGCCTGAGCTCAGTCCGTGGCTTCGCTTTGCTGTCGACCCCCGTGTCGAGGACCTCTCAGTCGATGCGACTAAGAGGTCGTGCGAGATGGCCGGCCATGTCGCAGTACCGCGGCTCCTTTTATGGATGCTCTTCATTGGTGAACCTGCACTCAGGGCTCTGTTGCTTCTCGTTGAGTAGAAGTATCGCATGGATTAATCTAGGTCCCTGTCCGTCTGTGACTCGGAGGTGATGCATGAGATGTCGAATGGCAGCCCTGTTCTCGAATTCCTTAGTTTGGAAGGATGCTACGGTTGAAAACGAACCATCAAGCTTTGTTCGAGAACTTTGAGGGAAATTGCGGTCAATGGCTGCTTTCGGTATGCACTTGATGAGGGTTTCCCCTTGGAGATTTCAAGTCCTCTGCTGCTGTTTTAGAGGATTTTCTGGTATGATGAGGCAGCTGGTAACGGAAGTCTCGATCCTTGATTGAAGCGCAGTTGAACTTTTCTTTACGAGAGGCGAGGATTTTGGAAGGCCATCTGATTGTTTTGTTCAAAATCGGTTCGAGTCTTACAGAGGGTATTGCAACCTGGTTGAGGGACTGCTTCGGAAGCTGCAGAACGTGACTAAGCTTTTGATTGGTAGTTGGTGCCTTCAGGTGAGCAGATTGTTTTTTGATTTCAAATTTAACTCGTTTGGTTCATACCTATGGATAATTCATTCTTCCCTCTTCCTGGAGTTAAGGAAATTCATTCCAAACTTCAGCACAAGGAATCTGGTTTGCATCGTTTGCTACTCTGCCTGATGACCACTGGTGCAAATACACATCGTGCCTTTAGAATAACTACTGAAAAACCAAAGAAAAGGCAGCTGGTTTAGGGTCATTTTTTTCCTGCTCAGTAGTGCATAACCATCATTCCAAAGATCATAGTAAATTATTAATGAAAAGTTGTTGTGTCCTGTTTTTTAAAGACTGAAAAAGCAGTTGTTGACTAGAATTAGTATATAAGTTATACTATTTCAAACTCAAAAGCTTTAGCATCACTCAATTTGTCATATAGGTGGGAATGAAAAGTGTTCGTAAAGCATACACTTGCTGGGTTTTTTAAACTGTATTTGGAAGGAAGAGTAAATTATCTTTTCTTTTGCCTTTCAATTTTTGAATGTGCTTAGGTTTTATCACTTGCGGCAGAGGTACAAGGTGTGCCATTTTCTTTGCCCAATTGCAAGTTCTGACTCTGCATGCACATTGGCCTTATTCCCCATTTGCTTTTCGTTAAATGTGCTACGGTCCTTTTCCCCAAATAAATCACTTCAATTGCCAATCCAGTTCAAATTGCGTTTGATGGAGAGTTGGTGAATATATTGGTTAAGTGCTTGGAATTCTAAATGAGAACATGACATCAAACTAAGGAGTTGGTGTTTTACACAAAAATGAAGAGTGAATGATGGTAATGGGAGGGAAAATTCATAGTTGCAAATAAAGAATCCCAAGCTGATACTAGTTGAATGAAGGGATTTTAATTTACTGGCGCAATAGATTTCTATCAACTTCTAGACAAGATTGGTGCCTTTGGAGATTTCCATAACATAACTGACAATCATCTAGACCAACTGGAAGTGTACCCTACTCCTGTATTGCCATCTTATTGCCCTTTCCAGTACACCAGTCAAAGTGTTCACGAAGATAAAGAACTTGAATTGGAGGGGATGTCGTTTATGCTAGATAGACTAGTTATGTCCAATGTAGAAATGCTTGATGCTCACTTGGAGTTGGCAGGTTTAACCCTGCAAAATACGATCTCAATGCCATCGGGCATCTACATATTTTCCTTCAATTTCTGTTAGTGACTCTCACGATGTAATATTACTTTTGGCTCCGCTCTTCCTCTTCTTGTACTGATTGAGCGTAACATTACTTTTGGCTCCTCTTCTTCCTCTTCTTGTACAGATTGAGCATTCCCTACAAGGATTTCTCACATTCTGTATTGTTAAAATGTAGAGTCTAGTCTGGAAAGTTTCACACAATTTGTATTACTTGAAGTTAATTTATTTTCTTCTGATTACAAAGGGGCATTTTGTCACATCATTTTGATTAATCAAGTTTGTTGTTGGGAATTTAACTTACTTGTGAATAGGATATATGTCAAGCTATGCTGCATACATGTATACATGAAGGGAGGAGTTGGAGAAAGCAAAAATACTAGGAGGGTAGGCGGAGCTGCATCCAAGTATGTTAAGTTCTCGTACTACTTTATCTTTTGGTAATTCAAATTCATAAGAGCTTGGGATCAGATACCTAGCCTTGGTAGTTTTCGTAATCTATTCTCATTGGAAAAATTTAGAGAGGAGGTATATTTTCTCCAGAAACATCTGAATGCTGCATGCATCATGTTGCCTTCTTGATACGAAAAACATGTTGTTGAGTGCTTCTTGAACCAATTCTTGAGTGGTTTCTGTTGAGATAAGTTGTAGATACTTGTACACTTGTGATCCTTGCTTGACGTATGCTTTCATGGTTACACTCCACCTCAAGGTTCCAAAGCTGAACAATAAGATTTGTTCCTGGATTGAGATAATGGATTGAAGGCTGCCAAAAAGATATAGATTCCCCAGCTTTAGATGATCTACTAGCCCAAAGAAATCCCATGTCAAGCTACCAATATCCCTGTCAGATATAATGTGTACTGTTATGATTTTGCCTTACTTTCCCAAATATTGATTATCATTTTCTCGGTTTATGTGTGTTCTCTGTCTTTCCTCTTAGTCTATTAATTTTATGTTGAACAAATTATTCATCCCCTCTCTCTCTCTCTCTCTCTCTCTCTCTCTCTCTCTCTCTCTGTTTTTGTTGTTGTTGTTAATGAAATCACTTTTCTTTGCACATTCCATTGTATGTCATTATACTGGATTATCTAACTATTCTAATGTACTCTAGGTAAATGTATAACATCATTATGCTGGCATCCTGATGGCAAAGTAGTTGTCTTGGGACTAGAAGATGGTACAGTTTCACTGCAAGAGTCCCTTATCTTCAGAATGTGTTCTTCTCTAATCTCTCTTGGGAAAGATTCTGAATTGCTCAAAATCCGCATGATGCATTGCAAACAGCAAGCTTGCTCAACAAACATGTAGCTGCTAATAGAGATGGCAATCCATGTTTATGGGTCCTGTCTGCCAATGTCAAATGAACAGTGGACTGCTAGTTAGGTCACTCTGAGCACGAAAGCCTTAACAGATCTTATTAGAACACTCTTTTCAAACACGCCCCCTTTGTTAAATAGGTCAACAAACGACAAGAGATGAATAGCCCATTTAACTAATTAAAGTGAATGGTTTGTTCCAATCCAAACATGAGCGGTGCAGCATTTATAACTTGTACAATACATGCAATATGCATATCTTTGTCAATGTCCTATAACTTTTATGAAGAATAGCCGTAAACCTTACAAAGTCCTCGGTTTAGATGATATCATGATATCTAGTATCTTATACCATTTAACTAATTAGATTGAATTGTTCATTCCTATCCAAAGATGACTGAGACAGCATATAGAAGCAGTCATCCATGGCACGCTCATTTTCATCAATTTATTAGTTCCTTTCTATTATTTAAAGTGACATATGTCCAGTTTGGTCATATTGGAAAGGTAATAGTTCGGGTGACTCCTAAAGGATAGAATTTGTATGTGCCTTAATTATGCTTGTGGGTGGAAAAGTTCGTAGATTACCAGTTATTCATTAAGCTAGCTGTTTGGTCATGGGTACAATTGCTCAGACCTTGGCTGATGCTGCTGCCATAAAGTTTCTTTGCGATGTCTACCAATTTACTGATCATTATCCACTTCATGGATTATGTTTTGCTTTGAAGATCTTATTTTTACATATGATTGTTATCTTACCAATCTAGCTGTCTTTATAGAACCGTGGATATGCATCGCGCTGCTTGTTATATGCTAGCGCTTGCAGCAGTTATATGTACTGTGGTATTTTTTATTTTTTTTTCTAACTCAGTATAAATATTAAGCAGAATGGAAAACTGTTAAGAAGCTTAAGTCCCCTGTGGCAGCTGGGGTGTGTCTCAATTGGGAGGAGGATGCCCAAGTGAATAGATTATGCATCTTTCAACTGAAAAAAGTTCATCTAACTTCTTGATCTTGATTCTTAACAGACAATAGTTTAGTTGATTCTCAACTGAAAAAAGTTCATCTAACTTCTCGATCTTGATTCTTAACAGACAATATTTTATTGTTCATACCTTTCATGTTCTATCTAATGCTTTGTTTGCAGTTAAGTAGTTATTTGAGTCTGGTCTACTAAAATATTTCTTTTCTCAAACTTAGGATTTTATTCAACAGCTTCAATATGGGTTTGTGGAAGGTTTTTTGAAAACTTATGTTTGGTGTCAACTGTGAGTTGTTGATTTGTTGATTGTTGACTCCTTAACCTTAACCTCTTGTTATATTTACCTTCTTCTTCTTCTTCTTCTTCTTCTTCTTTTGGCCAATTGGAAAGATAATTATCCTTTTTTTAATAGGACACTTTTGGCACGCTTTGGCATTTGAAGATTGCACTACT
The DNA here is from genome assembly GCF_016545825.1 of Eucalyptus grandis. NCBI lineage: Eukaryota > Viridiplantae > Streptophyta > Magnoliopsida > Myrtales > Myrtaceae > Eucalyptus > Eucalyptus grandis. The sequence goes on along the minus strand of NC_052616.1, from coordinate 48,018,844 downwards.
TGTTTCTTCCCTTCAGCTCCAAGAGCTCCTTGCATGCCCATACCTGGAGAAACTGGTTTAACTGACGATGGTCAAGATTCATTTGTAGTGCTCTCAAATTCTTCAAAGCAATGTTTCAGTATCCTTTGCAGTGGAGATGAAAATGGGGTTTTGTGCTTTAGTATAGTTGGTGTCTTTCCAATTGGAAATGTTGTAAGCCTCCTGTCTGTTTCAGATCATATATTTAGCAGTATAGTCTATCAGATTCAGTCAATTACTACTTCTTTCCTTTCTCGCTTCCATAGAGCAGTCTTTCTTAATAAATGGATCTGATGGCAGAAATCAGTAGAGCCCGAAAGTAATGGACTGGTTGATTTAACAACTATACTAGGTGAAGTTATTCTTGTAAAAGTTCTAGATTTCACTTCTACTGGTCATTTCAGAGATGACACCTCTGACTTCGATACAGCACAATTATCTAAAGCTTTTGTCGTTTGCCCCGAGTGCTCCTACCTATACTGCAGTTGAAGCACCTAAAGGAGAATTTGGTGTCTGTCTGGGTTAACCGTCGGTTGGGGAAAGTGTTCTGTGAGTGTGTATGTTTGCGTGTAGATAGTTCTCTTTGTGGGTGTGTAGCTATTAGAAGATTTAGAATTTTAGGTACTCTGAACCTTCCTGCATGTTTGGGTTTAGTACTGTTCAAAGTGAAAACATGATGAACTTCTCAACAGACATTTGATCTGTCTAGTAACGCGTGCTGGAGAATTGTTCTAATCAGTATCATTAAGGTTCCTATCAGTTGTCTCTTTAGTTTCATGGAGCAAGTCCTTAATAGTTATAATTCCTTGTTGGGACTCTCCCAAATGGACTCCCTTGGGCCCACTGCCTATCATTAGATCTATTAGTGTGGAATATGGTTTCCTATTTGGGAGGTTTTTCAGATCTATGTACGAGTTTCTGAATTGTCCATGATGATTTGATCACAATGTCTTGACTAGGTTGATTACTTAAAATCGATTGCAAAATCCTATGTCCTTTACCTAGAACAGGTAATTTTCACTTTAAGATGAGATATTTTAGATGGAAAATTGAACATGATTGATAGGAAATAATTTGATCCATCGGGAACCTCATATGATCTCAACGCACAAGCGTACATGCGGGCTACATGTAGTCCGAAGATCAAAACACAAATGGGCAGACTACTTGATTGGTGCTCAACTTATAGATTTTCCTCTCTTTTTTTTACTTAATTAGCGATCGGTGCTTAACTTATAGATTTTCCTCTCTTTTTTTTCCTTAATTAGCGACGATGCACGTTAGTGTGCAGGAGCACATCGTTTTTGTCCACAACAGCAGAACCCACTTGATCAAAATTCTTGTTCGCAACAAAAAGAGAAAAGTTTGTAAAAAAGCAATAACATTTCGTAAAAGAAATGCCTAAAATTGACGATTTTTTTGAATGAGCTGCTTTTCTCCTTCATTTTTTCATTTTTTTGTTTTCTTTTTTTCGCGTTTGCTGTGCTGTTCTATGCGGAACTTTTTTTTGCCCTTTTGTTCGTTTTGAGAATTTTTGTGATTTTATTTCTGGATAATTTGTAGAACAATTATCAAAAGTTCATACCAGGTATAAGCAATGCAAAAAATGAATGAACATGAGGTATACGGTGACGTATTCGTAGCATATGCTTCAGTCTCATCAATATTTATTTGCTTAACAAAAATGGAGATAAACGTGAAAGGAAACTCCTTGATTCCCACCGTTCTTGTAAGGAATTTCAAAAAACAAACCATTGGGTACTCTTCGAAGATGACCGACCATTGATTCGACCAATCTTTGCAGTATCAAGCATTGTAAACTTTCTTCCACCAGAACAACGAAGATTATAAAAGCCTAGTGCTTTTTGGGACTAGTCGGTAGATGATCATGCGCATTCTAAAGAACTTACGACCTCTTTGACATGAGAAAATGAGAGGTACATAATAGAAAAATGAAATGGGAAAATGAAGCGAAACTGATAGGGGAATAGAGTCGAACGAGGGTTTTCTCTGTTTTGCATTGGGCCATAATTGTGAAAATTAACCTATTAATTCACAAGATTTTTTGTCAAGAAATAAAAATTCAAAAGGTTCATAGTCCAACGTTAAACACGTCCTTGAAAGAAGCAAAAGAGGGAAGAAGGAAAGGACATTTCAATTTTCAATTTTTTCAAAAAAAAAAAAAAAAAAGAAAAGGATCCACCCCCGTCCCCTTCCTCCGACTTTCAGACGGAGTGTACCAGCTCTGTTCCAACGGCGCGCGCTTCCATTTCAACTTCAGTTCCGACGGCCCGCTTTGGCTTCTCAGGTTCCGCTCCCCGTTTGGCCGTTCTTTCTGGAGATGGCATAGTGGAATCCGGAGAAGGGTTTGCTGGCCATGGTCACGGATGACTTCGAAGGCAGTGGTTCGGCCGTCTCTCCTGGTAATTGCTTCGAATAGAGAAAGCTCTTTCTTTGTTCTATTCAGTGTGTGAAGTTCTTGGAAGTCTTATGTGAGAGTGGAAATCTAGATTCTGTTCTAGTTTATGCGGTGGTGATTGTACTTGATGTTATGATTATATTAAGGTTGTTCATGTGCACTGATATTTGTTTTGGTGGCATCTAACTTTGTTTGGTCATAAGGAAAGTAAAACGCTTATTAACTCAGGATATTATCATCATACTTCAAAAAGAAATGGATAGTTAAGGTAGAGCAATTTCGGGGCAGTTTTCTTAGAAAATAACTTTGAAATTTACATGATGGAAGAATTTTCCTGCTGATAATTTTTAATGCTTGAGTTGACTTTCGAGAGTCGCCATAAGCTGAACAACATGATGCCTCATGCTTCGAAGCCAACCTGCAATTTTCATACTAGCTTTCAGTAAAAACCTCTAGAAATCTATTTAGTTTAGATGTTGAAAGTTGTGAGGCAAATTTGTTGCAAAATTTTTAAACATCGTTGCATGCTTCACATGTCATTTTTGTTCTCGACTGTTTAAGGCCTACTTAGTTTTAGAAAGCACCTTTAGTTTCCATTTTCATCAAGTCGCTCAACATGCTTTGAACATTGAACATTTTACTTCATGTCATCTAGACATCATTAGTCATGAAAATTTTGAGAATATGGCATCACATTCGATGCTTTTAACATATTCATGAGAGGTTTGATTTGCTGTCAAACCTCGTTTGATTTTGGCAAGTGGTACTATTAATACAGAGCGGTAGATGGCATTTCAATTTTCTTCATTTAACTGTTTTCGTTTGCTTATCTATGTCTCGACTCTTCTTCTCAGGAGGAATTTTTTACTCTTCTCAATGGTGCTAGTACCACTACTGTAGTCCATCAATTTCTTGTTAATTCTTTGGGTGAAGTGGTATGGCTTATTTTTTAAGCTATGATGCTGCTATAGGACCTCGGCTTTTTCAATTGGTTTTTAAAATCTTAGTCTGCTAGTTTGTTCAATGATAGCGTATGAAGTGTGTATCAATAGTTGTTTGTGGTGCTGGAAAAGAACTTATGCTGGTTCTCCTCAATCATCTGCAAGTACATGTTATTATCTTTGCATTTGGCCTTTCTCCCAAATAATTAAGTTCCATGCATCTCAGAGAACAGTCCTAGAGGTGATTAGACAGAGATAGGAATTTGTTATAGTAAATTATGCTTTGCACATCTAGAGACATGCCATATTTTTCAGAACATCCTGATGTTGATTCTTCATATGAACATATCATATGCCATGATATGAATTGCCAACATTAAGTGGCTGGAAAGGGCAAAGTAAAATCTGATTTGAAGTCGATTTAACAAGTTGGCAATCTCTCCTATATATGTAGAATGAAAATTGTTGGTCATTAATCATTGGTTCGAAACTTGAACTTGATCTAAGTTTGAGCTTTAAGTGTACTGTACATGGAGATTTAGATATAGAATGTTTAATTTATTCACATTATAATTAGCAGGTGTAGAGATATGTTCTCAATTTAAAAGGAAAGAGTTTACTGCCCGTTTTGATCTTAGCATATATGCCCTCTTAATTGTGAGAGTCAATTTTTGTACCAGAGAATCATATTCAACTCTTTTTACCTACTGATATTACCAGTAAAGCCTAGGGGAAGTTAGACTTGTTTATATTACCAAATTCCGCTCATTAAACTCAATGTAGTAACCGAAACTCTTCTTTCATGTGTTATGTTTAAGGTCAACAAGCTAAGGATGAGAATGAAAACTCAGAAATTTGAAGAAAATGAGCAGAAAACTAACTGGTGGGTGCTCAGATGACAGTGAATTGAGCCTACATGGATCTAATATGTGATGCTTAACAACGGTTATGAGAGCCTCTGTTTGCAGTCATTTGTTTAGCACTTAGATGTGAGAATTGATTATTTTATATTATTATTTGTAGCATTTAGATCACGATTTTTTATATACCACCTCTTTTTTGGCAAAATAATGATGAGGATGTTAAGCCCTAGTATTGAAATTGCTTTTACTAAGTCCCATCCTAGATAGATTCATATTAGCTGTTTGTGACCTTCTTATGCATTATACTCGGATTTTTCCTCTTCAAATATTGCTCCTTTTTTGGTAGTGTGTTGGTAGCTCTTTAAACCCAAAGTTTCTCTTGAACTTTTTTTATCTTGACTTTTAGTATTAGTGGCACCCTTTTATCACAATGATCTTACTCGCAAAAGGAATTACAACTGTGAGTTAATAGAGTGTTTTTGCCCATGGGGGTGATGGTTATGTTGATTAGCACAAAATCATATGTGAGATGTTGATGTTGGTACTTGAAACTATATGATGAGATAACATGTGTTGGAACAAAGGGTAATTTGAATAACTTAAAATCCTCAGGAAAGGGTTAAGTTTCCTTTTATAGATTATATAGTTCACCTGTAGGGCAACAAGGGGGTGCAACCCATATACAAAAGGAGACCAAAAAACTAAAGCCATATACAAATCAACTCCCAAAACCAAAAGGGAGCTTAAATACCAGATAAATCATTGACTAATCAACCAAGGCATTTACATCTATATGCAAGTTTGCACTATACCAAAAGTGTGTGACTTTAAGCCAAATTTCAATAAAATAGAATGAAAAATTCTCTCCATCGGAAGCTCTCTAGTTCCGCTCCTTCCAAATCAGCCAAAAGACACAGGGGAATTGAGTTAATCCTAATTGTTGTGCCGTAAATGAATGCCCTACCATGCCCAAAGTTCTTGCTCAATAAAACGTCTGATAACCTAAGATAACATGGTGCATGCATAGGAAATTGTCCAAACCATTATTGTCCAAGAACAAATGAAGGAGGAGATGCCGCACGCACTATCTCCTCTTGCTGAGGAGACACCTATTACCTAGTACTTTGCCTCATTTCTAAAATAAGGATTTGTTCCCAGGTTGCCTCCCAAGCAAAAAGAGAAACTCTATTGGAATCCTCACTTTCCAAATTGATTTTTAATGAAAATCTGTTCTATTCACAAATCTCCCTATCAAGCAGCTTGTAGTAAGACTTTACAGAAAAGATTCAATCTCTTCCCTTGTTCCAGGCAAAAGCATCCTTAAAAGCATCAGAAATCTTTGAATTATGCAAGACATAAAAGAAGGCAGGCAAAAGCTTCAAACTCCTAATCTTGGGCTTGGCCTACAAAGTCAATGTCACAAATGATCATTTCGTTGTTTAAATGATAACAATCTGCAACCAAAGCTTTCTTGTTCCTTGACATTTCACCCAAATGCTTACACATACGACGTCAATATGTGAGAATCAAATTCCATTACTTGGGAGTGTAAGTTTCATAATAAATGCACACCAAATTGGAATGAGATTCTTACAATTGAGAATCTCAGGAAATGGAATTTGATTTTTCATAGAATGGAGTTGTGTGCGAAAACTTTTAAAGGAAAATGTTGATCATCTGTTTCTTCTTTCTGACTTTGCTTCCAAGCTTTTACATCAAATCTTCAACTTGTCTAAGGTGGTTTGGTTCTTGCCAAAACATGCCATCCAGTTTCTTAACTGTTGGCATGCCTAATTAGGAGGATCAATTTCTAAGAAGTTCTGAAGTGTGGCACCTTTGTCTCATGGGATGCCTTAGGAAAGAAAGCAACAAAATGTAGGGTTTGGAATCTTTGGTTGCTTCTGTGTTGGTACCTTTTAACCGGCTTTCAGAATCATGTTTTGATTATGTATATCTTCTAATGCTTTATTTCTGTTTGTTTTTCTTTTGTTTTGTTCTCTTATATACTGATGTACTGGAACTTTTTCTCTCAACAAAATCCTCTGTTATCTAGAGAAAATATATTGCCAGTTTATTCCCCTGCCAGATCTCTCTCCATTTATATGGGCATTTTTGTGTGTTGTGAACATGTGCTTTGGCGTGCACATGCATGTGATCATGTGCTTACACAGGTGTGCACACATGTACATGCACACTATAGGGCTATTGTTAATGAGATTAGATCCTGTGCTTCTCCTGGGTACAATGACTCTCATGTGCATGCTACTTATATTTCTTGATTACTACTATAATGAGAAATGACGTTTCTAGTTACATATTTCAAGGTTATACTCTGCTGTTTTATATTTTGATTAGTAAGTCTATTAAAAAGGACCAAGGGGATGCCTCCTATTTACTAACTACCACCTATAAGTTCATATTTACCTTAAAAATTAAAAAAAGACTTGGTGTCCAAAGAACTGCCACCACAATGTGAAAAAAATAAGGTGGTAAGCCAATATCTTTTACAGCACCTATAGAGCTTTCCTCATTTTTAAAAGCCTGCCTATTTCTTTCTTGCCAAGGCTTATGAACTCTCTTTAACTCCATGGTACTGCCAATCAATGCTTTAGGGCTTCTTTCTCCTTTTGTCTATTCAAAATGTGCATTCATGACGGTGTAGAATTTTGTGGAAAAATTGACAAGTGATAAAAAGATTAAGCTATGAAATAAAGATGTGGCTTACTGTTTAAATGCTCTTTTGTAAGCTGGGACTTTTCTTTTGATTGAAGTGTAAACATTTGATAATTGGGGAGGTAAATTGGTAGTAGGGAGAGTTTTGAATCAAGTACCTCCTCTAGAGATGCGGTTTGATATTTGAATGTTATAATGAAGTTACCCTTCCCGAATCTGTTGGATAGAGATGCGGTTTGATATTTGAATATTGCAAAGAAGTTAACCTTACCCAAGCTAACAACAGAAGGGCTAGGGGTTGTCTCCTTGAACACACTAGCATTTCCTGTCAATATTGTGCTTACAGCTCACAACTATCACATAAATGCCCTCCCCTCTCTCTCTCTCTCTCTCTCTCTCTCTCTCTCTCTCTCTCTCTCTCTCATACAGTGACTTTGGGCAGGACTTGATAATTCACTTGAACATTCCAAACTTCTATCCTGCTTGCATGAATTGGATAGCAGACTAGGCTCCATTTCTTTAATGAATTTTCCAGTATAAATTTTATTTGTCAGACACTCTAGAGTATGTTGCTTAGTTCAAACATAGTGTGTAGAAGATGAAGATGGCTTGTAATGACCATTTACTGTGTAAAACATTTTCTTTTGCAAACTTTTACCTTCGATGGTTCCAGCAAGTAACTTGTGTGGTCAACGCTATTTATCCCTCATGAGTGTGTGCCTCAGTTTTCTTAATGAGAGATGATATTTGACATATGGGGTTAAGATACTGAAGTATTGTTATTTACTTAGCAGCCTGCTGTAGAGATTATTGGCTTTAGAATGGGTGAGCTCAAGGGTCTTTCAAGATGGCATTCTCATTTTCTAGGTACTGGTTTGGATGAGACACTGGTGGATAATGCAATAGAAAAGGCTAGAATGCTGCTTGTAAAGGTTGAGCAATTTATAAGGGTGCTCTCATCTGTTGTGAAGCCGGTATGCATGTTGCAATCTTTGTTGTGATTTCTCTACCTTTCTAGATATCTTTTGTTCACAACCATTGTAATATCTTGCCTACCTCTCATCATGTATGGGGTGCTTTAGTGACACTAAATTACGACATGAAGTTGAACTATTTTGGATAAGACATGATAAGGTTGCTTAGAATGACATATATACCTTTAATCTGAAACTACATATATTATCCAGAGACCCACATGTGCAGAGTACAAATGCTTTTTCATGCTAATCATTCTTTGTCTGGCTCTGCAGGATGACTCTGAATTTGCTTCAGATTACATTTCCTTCCAAATACCTGATGAGTCTTTTGTAGATGTAACAAATTGTATGGCGGTAGTGAGGAGACCTACGAATGAATGTGAAGTAGGGAGGACCTTTGGAAGGATTTTGTTGTGCATCCCTCCCGGTCACTGTTTTGTGGATTTGGCTCTATATGAGGTAAAAGCTTGGTGTATCATATTTTAAAGCCCAAATTTGCAAATGTGGCTAATACATTATGTTGGAATTAGTAAGATCAAATTATTATGTTCCTAAATAAGATGAATGATATTTGTGAAAGGCTTGGGATGCCGAATGATGATCTTGCAGCGGTGACCTTCCACTTGTGCATGTTGCAGGAACCACTTGTGCAAATAACTGAGAGTTGTACCAATTGAAGGTAACTCATCGATTCAGAGCTTGCATATTGATTTCTTAATCATAGTATCCTGAGTTCTATTCTTATCATGTCAATTCACAATTTAAGACATTGATGGCAAAAGGAAAAACCTAGTATATTGTGTTTTTCCCGTTCTTTTAAGAATTTTAGGAAGTCGATGGGGAACTAGGTGTCCGACAAATTTCCCAACGAAATAGTATTGGTCAAGAAACCTAGCAACAAGTCTGGACTAGTTCAGGGCCTTAAAAAAAAAAAAATTGGAGTAGTGTTGGAGTTGGCTTTGGGTTTGGAACTCCAACCTCTTGTAATTAACAAGCGTGCCAACCATTTGCTCCGGTGTCTTCTTTCTTCATTTTGTGGTGGATAATTTAATTATTGACCATATTGGCCCAATCTATTAGATAATTGAACAGGATGCTATTAAGATGACATCAAGTGTGTATAATCTATTAAAATGCTATGGTGTCTTTCGACTCACTAGGCTTCTTTTGTTATGAACGTTTGTAATCTAATATATGCAGAGTGTTCTATCAGATGACATCACATGCAATAGTTCTACCAGTCTGACCGATTGAACCACTGGTCTGGTTTTGAAAATGTTTGTTCTTTTATTGTTCCTATTTATTATGTATCTGCTCTCTTCATCAGCACCAGTAGCAGCAGCTTTGTTTTCCTCCTATGTGCATAATGCATGTACATGCCATTACATGCTTATGATTTCAAAGGATGTTTTACATTCTGCCTTACTGTTATTGCAAAAGTTCCAACATATCTTGACAGCTAGAGTCTTCTTGTACTTGTATATAGGTTAATGTGCATTTGATAGGCCTCATGGGTTATATTTTGTGTGGACATTTGCTTGGTTATAGTCTTCTCACTTTTGAAACACTAACCCATTGAAACTACACATCTAGGACCCTATCTTACAACTGGAGATGGAGAATGAGAAGCTTCACAGCATTCCCCATGCTGTAGTTCCTCCCTTGTCAATTAGTGGTAAGAAAATTTTGACAGTCATACAATTGAGCTAAGGATCAATTCATTGTGATGACATCAATTGTATAGTGATGAAGATTTTTTCTTTGAGCTTCTTACCATGTCCATTTCCTCTTTTGGATGTCTAGAAACTTATTGTTGCCCCATACTCTTTCCTTTGTGTATCAATGTTTGATAAACTTGCCAGTGTCAGTAACAAATTTATCTCGTTGGCTGGGTGTTGGAATTGAATTAATCCTGTCCATGCTCCTTACTACATTTCCACTTAGAACCTACTCTTAGAGTGTAAATGTGACTGGCATAGGTACATTGTGCGCCTTTAATGGACCACTTCGTGTTTGTTCCTACAGATTGAAGAAGTGCAAAAGTATGCTCCAAAGAAAATATTTTTTCAGTTGAAGAAGTAAAATACTGAAATATTAGGTTTTCCCCTAAATTTTAAATCAATTGAGAGGACAAAGTGCAAAAAGAATGAATCTATAGTCGCCAGACAAATGCATAAAGAATAATCATTCTCTTATGGTAGGTGCATAGCAGTTTGAGTTACTAATAGGGAACCACTATTTACAAGTTCATGATGATGGATACTATCATGGTATCTAGTATAGCAAGATACTATTGAAAATTCATGGTTTACACGCATGCCATAGCCTATTTAGGCACACAAAGTTTGCCTCCCCGCCCGTGTTTTAGCATAATGCAAGTGTTGCATTTTTTTTTATAGCCATATATCCAAGGAACACCGGAGTGAAATCAAGTTGATGTTTTTTGGATGGCAAGTAGAGGTGTGGCTTGTGTTTTAGCTGCAAGAAAGCAGGCCTTGATCTACATACTGGACGAGTATGAAGAAGAATCTCTGATTCGGAATGACTGTTTGTTCAAGAGTTTGCAATGGTTATACTCGAGTTGCTGCTGTGGGTGGGCCTCTAATACTTCAAGCTGCAGACATCAGTGTGAGAAGCAATGTATGTGGGTTTTCTGACTGGAGCTCTTTGACTCCACCCTTCTTCGAGAAGTCTTAATCTATAACTGCCATGGGCCTCTTCTGCTACGCGGGCAATTGTTGAAGAAAAAAGTGGAGTAAAAGGTAACAATTTATCTATTGAGTTGGATAGAATTGACCGAAAGATGGCGAGCCATGGCTTCTATGCGGTGGTAACTGTCTTCATGGTATTGCTGTAAGCTTCGAGACCTGCTCGATAGTGCCAAGCTTTTGCTTCATCTGTATATGTTCATTGTTTTCATGCGTAAGAAAACCAAATATTTGGTTGGGATTATCTATACTTCGGGTTCAATGGTTTGGGCAGTGTGCTTGACTAACAAACTCTACATTTGAATATTGAAATCTCAGATTGACTCACTCCTCCACAAGTCATTGTTAAGTGATGCATCTGTGCCGATGTCGATGTACACAATACATTCTTGTGTGGAACATGACTTACCAGATATATGGTTTTAAGATGGCAATAAATAACATAGGCTATATTTCAATCTCAGATTTTGGAGTCCTCAAATAGATGGTCGTTTAATGGATTTCATACCCTTAATAAAGGATATCGTGTAGCCTTAACTTAATGATGTTCAAACATTAAGGAATCTTTTTTCAAAAACATTAAGGAATCTAAAATTGTTTAATTGTATTATTCTTTCTCTTGGAATTATTGGCAATCTCGAGGAAAGAGAATGTATGTGCACATTTGAGATATTTCTTCTCATGTTTATTATCTGTCATTATGATAGCTTTTTGTGAACTTCAGCTGAGTTTACTCTTAAATTAAATCCTCCTTTATTTATTGCCCTTCCAAATATTCACGTTTTTAATGTATTCTTCCCCCTCTCTTCCCAGAAAATAATATATATTTTTACTTGATGCAAGTGCAGAGATACTTATGTCAAACATTATTATAGGATGAGATAATAATATTACCAACAAAATAAATGATTGTTATGAGGTCCACTGCCAGTGCAAACCTCATGTAAAATTTAAATTCAAGGAGTGAGCCGTTTTACACAAGCTCGTCTTGGAGAAATTGCAATTAAAAGTTTTTGAGGATCGAATGAAAACAAGATCATGTCTTAAGGCTAGGAAAACATTTATTACTAGAGAAAATGGGGAATCCAAGAAATTGTATTTACTATTGATAGGAAATGTCTAGAAGACAACTTGTCTATCACGCCAAACACCTTTGGGTAATTTATTATGGGTCTAATTCAATGCCATTGGCTGCTTAATAGGATCAACGTAAATTTTTAATTGGGATCAAGAGTTTAAATATGTTCAACAAAGGTAACTTTTTTGATGAAAAATAAATTTAAAAAAAAGAAAAGGAAAGTACAATGGTGCAGCAATTGTCTTGATGCTTTGTACGTATTCGTCAATTATGACCGTTTTCCATGGATATCAATAAAGTAGTTCTCTTTTATTTTTTATTTTACTTTTTTAAATTGCTTTTGCGTCGAAACTTGCTCACATGTTATTTTCTTCCGGGCAGGATCGCCTTGGATTCTCCTGTCCACCAAAACTTCCCCACCGTGAAGGCAACGACTATAAATGCACCCCATCAAAGCTTCCCCGCCATGAAGGCAAAGACTATAAATGCACGGTTGGTGGTCCCAGTCAACGAATTAGTAATTAATATCTACCTCCGCAAGTTTGAATTATTGCTATGTGCCAATTGATTGAATTAGATAAATCAAATCAATAAAGATATATATATATATATATATATATATATATATATATATATATAAAATAAAGTAAGAGCATAAACGAAAAGGCATTTTGATTAATTTATGAAATTTGAAGGGAAAATTAAGGCAGAACAATAGCAGAAGAAATTCTTCTTATTATGCTTGGGTACAAAATATATATATATATATATATATATATATATATATATATATATATATATATATATAGTATGTTGATAATTGCATGTGTAGACTCATTTTTTTTTTTGTCAGTCCTACTCTAATCCTACTCTAACACTCATTCTCAGACTTTTGCACTGCCTTCTTGCAGGGCGTGTGAGTCGAAACTCACTTTTAAAATGAAATCGTCCTCACCCCAATCCTCTCCTGAGAATGTGGGGATTTGAACCCCCGACCTCCCCTTTCCAAGTTGGAATGGTGGCCACTGGGTGTTAACTCATTAAACTTATAAGTATTGAAATGAAGTTTATCGATTTAACATTATAATATTTAACAGGCTTAAAGTGAGAGAGATTAAATTTTTAAGTGGGATCAAGAGCTTAAAAATATTCAATAAAAATACCATTTCCAGTGAAAAATAACTTAACAAAAGGAAAAAGGAAAGTCCAGTGGTGCAAGCAATGGACTAAGTTCAACGAAGACTCGTCCCAAGTCTCTCCACTTTTCTTCTTCCCAACAAATCCACCGTTATATGGGTATTGAAATTTTATCGGACCTTGTCTATTAAAATGTCATTTCAGATCAACTCCCGTTTACGTCACAGCCTCACAATATCCTTACTTTCACAGCTTCACAACTTCAAAATTGAATTTCGCAATATAAATTTCATATAATATTTTAATTTGTACTCTAATTTCAAAAACCACTCCAATTAGACGAACAGATGACTTAAATCCTTATCCGGCACACTGCGAATAGAAGTAAATCTAGGGGAGATCTGCATGCAAAACCCACTCTCTTTTCATTTTCATTTTTTCTTCTTTTTCCTTTCTTTTCGTTTCTCTCCTGGTGCATGCTCTCCCTTTTCCCTTTGCATCTCTTAAAAACCCTCAAATTGTAGGTTCTGTTTTAATTTTGTCCCAAACCTTTTTTTTTATCTCATAAAATCCTTAATTTTAGACTCAATGTTAAATCATCCCCTAATGTTTTCGTCTTAAAAAATTTTGAACTTTATATTTAGTTTCAAATTCGCCCTGAACAAGGGCAAAAACCTCAAGGACAAGGTGAAGGGAGAGCAGTTTTATCTTGACAAGGGAGCAATCTCGACATTAAGGACCAGAATTTATGGCCAAAAGAAGACGAGAAAATCTGGGCAAAAAAAAAAAGCAGAGGATTCTCAGCCAAGTGGGACTGGCATTTTTCTCCACGGCCAAGAAAGAGAAATACTTTTACAGCAAAAAAAAAAAAGAGAGAGAAGAAAGGGAAATACATAGAGCGGGTTATGGTCGGCAAAAGAGAGAATTTTAATAAAGAAAAACTAAGAAGTGGTCGGCAAAAGTAAAGAAAGAGAAAGGACAGAGGAGGCAGATTCTTGTGGAGGAGGTGAAACGAAAAGAATGGAAAGACCGGGAGAGAGAGAATTGTTGGGGGCACGCGTGAGGAAGCCCGTGTCTTTTCCCTTTCTTTTCGTTTCTGTTGTTGGTGCGTGCTCTCTCTTTTTTTTTTTATATCTCTTCTTTTTCGTTTTCTTAAAGCCCACTTTTTGATCAAGAAGAAGGGCAAAGTATTAAAGCAATTGCTAATAACGCGTTTAGTAACATTTACATTCAAAAATTATTTCATGGAAACATAAATAAATAAAAAAAATATTTCTATTCGAAGAATAATTTTTGACTAGAAAGACGAGTTTGATAATTTCGTTACTTTAATAAAAAATAAATAAAAGCACGTTTGGTAAATTTATATATTTTTTGTTTCTTTTAATTTTTTAATATTTTTATTTTACTTTTTATTTGTTTCTTTCTTTTTTCTTTTTTCTTCTTTTCACCGATAGCCTCACCTGACCACGGCGAGGCTCGCGGCCCCGATGAGGCCGAGCGTCGCCAGCCCTCAACGGCCAGGTCCATCGGCCATGGCCGAGGTCGATGACCGGCCAAAGAAAAAAAGAAGAAGAAAAGAAGAAGAAAAAAAGAGAAGAAAAGAGAGGAGAGAGAAAATTTGTTCTTCGAAGTGTTTTGGAACAAAAAATAACTTTTTTTGTTTCTTATTTCCGTTTCAATTTTGTTTTGGGAATAAAAAAACAGATTTTGAACAAAAAATACAAACAAACGCGTTTATGTTCTTTTTTTTTTTTTTTTGTTCCCAGGAACAAAAAAATAAAATTTTTGTTCATAAACAAAAAAAAAAAGGAACATAAACAACATGCACGCCTAAGCTAAACCAAGAAAAAACATTTGTCCAAAAAAATTGTAAATTTTGATTTATTAATTTGGCTTTGGGTTTGATTAAGAAATCGTGAGATTAATAAATTTGACAAAATAAAATCAATAAGTTGACATTTAAAAAAATAATTAATAACTTGACAATTAAGTAGATAGAAAAATGGTGAGCCTCTTGTTCGAAATAAGAAGTGAGCAAAAAAAATTTGGTAAAGAAGAGCAGTAGCAAGGATTGTGAGATATAGCCACTAGACAAAGGGGCAGAAAGAAAATTATACGCTATCTAATTACAAATTTGCCACTGGATGATTAAACCAGCTTATACTCCTCAATTTTCTCTTCCCTATTTTTATATAGGCCTAATGTCCTAAAAACTCTCATATATCAAGTCCAATTTTAATTCTACTTTGAACTTTTTTTATTTAATAAAAAACCTCAACTTTGGATTGAGTCCTAAGTCGCCACCAATTGTTTTGTATAAAAAATCTCAAATTTTAAATCTAATCCTAAAACTGAGTTTAAAAAAAAAAAAAAAAAAAACATGACTAGTCTCAAATCTACATTGTTAACCTTACATTCGAAAACATTGTTAGTTGTTTGACGTGGCATTTCTATGTCAATAAAAAAAATCCACATCAACAAAGTGATATGAAAAGTTATGTCCAAAATGAAATTGTGTTTGATTGGGAAATTAGGAATCGGTCCTCCTAGATTAGTTCGCTTATTCAATTCACTAGCCAAAAAAGGCACACAAATAGGTGATTGATTTGGATTATCTAAGGAAATGAATTTAATTTGTTAAAGGGTCAAAAACATTTAATCAATCCAACAAATATATTTTTGACTTGTGTTGTCATTAAAATAATTTATAAGGATTAAAATCGAACATTCACAGGAATACGATGATCAAAAGTTTACTTTGTTAGAAGGCTTGTGCATGTAGGCACCATAAAAGCTTGTACACGAGAGCTTGGACTCTTCTAGATTATCATTTTGTCCAAACAAAAATATAAATTCATTTTAGAAGAAGCATGGGCATGATCGTTCCATAATATTAAAAAAAAAATGTAAATTCAAATTTATTCATTATATATTCAACATATTTGAAATTAAGTACTTTACTTTTAAAATTATCGTAATCCAAAAGATGAGGTGATTATTGGTACTATGTAGGTAAGGAAATAGCTCTATAAACTTTGTGGAATTATAATCAGTGAAGTGTCTATGGTTGAAAAGCTTTATTTAAGTTCTAAACATTATCTATTTATACAAATATATAACAGAAAACTTGAGAACTTCTTGCCCTCTCTTAAAATATTCACTGTACCCTTACCTAATATTATGATCTCTATGAATGAGATGAGGTAAAATTGTTATTCAATACGATAAAAAAAATACCTATTTCTAGTTCCTTAATTTTCTAGGATGAAGGGAAAAAGGTTCCTATGATGGGGTATGCATTCATGCTAAAAGTATCATTTTCACAAGAAATAAGATTTAGGTGGTAGGCCCCACCCATTTTCTCTTCTTCCTATATAGGATCGGTTGTTAGGTATCGCTTTTAGTGCCCATGACAAACCGGTTTGATCCTTATTCCATAAATTAGGAGCTCATCTTCCAATCTAGCTCTTGGTTCCTGAGCGAGACGGGACCGGATCTACAATGGATCACCCCTATTGTATGATACCATAATAACAATTCTTTTATTTTTGGTTTTGTTTTTTCTTCATAGCCGTGCATCGAAACTTCCTGACATGTTCTCTTCTTCTTGGATAAGACTGCCTTGGATTTTCCTATGCATTGAAACTTCCACCGCATTATGGCATTGAATTATTGTTGTGTCCCATGTGGTTGGATTAATCTAATCCAACCAACAAAGAAATATATATAGGGTTAATACTCCGAAAAACTCCAAACCGTACACATGACAAATTTATTCCAAACTATTTTTGACCACCAAAAACCACAAATTTACCAAAAACTAATAAACTATAACAAATTTACCCTCTGTTAGTTTTCGTTAAATTTTATTATCAAATTATTATGTTAAATGACACGTGAAAGTTGATTAGTATACCAATTTTGGATTTTACACTATATTTGTCATAGTTTACAATTTTTGTAATTTTTTTTGTGATATTAATCCAATTTAGTGAAAGATATATTTGTCACAAATTTACTAGTTTTGGTTTTTTTTGGTCGAATAAATTAGTTTGGGGTAAATTTGTCATAAGTATACAAATTAGAAGTTTTTTATGGTAAAAAAAATAGTTCGGAGTAAATTTGTCACAAATGTATCAGTTTGGAGTTTTCAGTGTATTAACCCATATATATAAACAATAAAGTAAAAGTAAAAGCAAAAAGACATTTTGACTTATTTATGTATTTGAAGGAGAAATTAAAGCTCAACAAAACAAAAAAGAAAAAGAAAAAAGAGAGAGGATAAATTATGGCTAGACCCAAAAAAACATTCTTCTCATTGTGCTCACATACAAAATGAATATATATATATAGCAATTTGATAATTTTTATGATCCTTAACACACTTAAATAACATAATTTTTAAGAATAAATGATTGTTAATAATATAATATTTTAGTATTAAAATCAAGTTTATCGATTTAACGGTACAATATTTAAATGGCTCAAAGTATAAAAAACCAAAAGAAATCCAAAGGGGGATTAGTACCCCAAAAAAAATCAAAGTGGGATCAAGAATTTAAATTTATTCAACAAAAATACTGTCGCTGATGGAAAATAAATTAACAAAAGAAAAGGACAGTTCAATGAACAGCGAACTAAGCAATGGACCAAGCGTGCCCTCTTCACTATCATGATGCTTTGATGTTTTTATCTGTTCCGAGCACTGTTTGGGACATATTGGACCTTTCTCTCTCTCCCACTTTTCATTTTAGTGCATGTCACAGTCTCGTCATAAGTTTGTCTGCACTTTTCATCTTCCCAACAAATCCACTACTTTTTGGCCGTATTGAAATTTTAACATATCACAATAGAATAGGCAACAAGAATTTCTTGTTTCCCGAGAAGCATTCTGGTTTTTCCTTCCTCACGCTTGAAAGCGAAAATCAAGGGAAGATTAAAGCAAAGACGAAATGCATCGTCTCATTTTTGGGCTTTCTTTCGCCGAGCTCGTGGCACCAATCCTTCTCCTCGGGCTTACGTTATATTTTCTGAATAAGAAGAAAGCTAGTGTGTGTGGAAATGCAGATGATGCTGCTACTGGCGCATCTGGTTCGTTGGCTGTGCTAACAGAAACTAATTCCGTTGAATCTAGTTTGTCTATGATAGAAACCAACAACAGTGCATCTAATTTGCTGACTGCGTTGACTGGAAACTGCCACGAGGTTTTCTTGAGCTTCAGAGGTCCAGATACTCGAAAGGGCTTTACCGATCACCTCTACAATGGACTCCTCGATGCTGGAATTGATGTTTTCAGAGACAATGAGGAGCTCCCCCAAGGCGAGAACATCAAACCAGAGCTTTTGGCAGCCATCACAAAAAGTAAGATTCTCATCCCCATTCTCTCCGAAAATTATGGTACAAGTAGTTGGTGCCTGGATGAATTGGTTCAAATAATGGAGTGCAAGAATAATAACGGGCAGATAGTGTTGCCTATATTCTACAAAGTGAAGCCAGCTGACGTGAGACTTCAAACTGGGAGTTTTAAAGACGTATTTCGTCACCGTGAGAGGCGTTTGCGTGAGAGGGGTTTCGACCCAACGATTCTGGAGAAATGGGAGAAAGCACTCCTTGAAGTCGGCACCTTGAAAGGATACGAAGCGGATGGGTAAATTTTTTCACCAAAACATTATGTACTTTCTTTTTATGTGTGGGGGTGTTTACCGGTTGTTCTGATTCTCACTCGCTTCATTTTCGTTCTTTTTGTTTTTTTATAAGATCTTGTTGGTAGTAAGATTCTGTGATGCATGAGTTCTATAAGTTATCCTTTTTTAAGTTTTTTGCTTTATTGATATTGACCAATCTAATTATGTTTTTATGATTCTATTCGTTTGGAAATAAAAATTTTTGAATGAATTTTTACTCTAATATCCAAATATTTTGTAACATTGTACCATTTCTTTTTCATGTTTATAGTTTATGTTACGTTATGTAGAATTGTGCAAATAAGGAGAAATTCCCTCAATTGTCTTCAAGTATTTCACTATATAGCACTTTGAAAGCCTCTCCAGTTTGATATTACAGGTCACGAATTTCTCTTGCATCAAAAGTTATGTCATATTTATACAAAAGATGGTTGGACTCCCCACTAGGGCTGGCTTCTTCGACTTTTACTCTAGAAAGTTTTCAAAGCCACATCCTGTCATCCACATCATCCCTGATTGCTTTAACAAATAACGAGTTTAAATTTTGATTCCGAATCATAACAAATTCAATTCAAAGTTCATTAGCGATATCCTCAAATTTCTTCCGGCTCAATAATTTATGTCAAAGTAATAATGGATTTGGGCACGCCATATGAACCAACATTTCCCACTTTAGTCTTAGCAGATAAGATAATACATGGAGGTCTGACAAAAGCAATTTTTTAAGCTTTTCAATTTATCCGCAAATTTGTTTATTATTGTGTTCTCATTAGACAAATATCATAAAATTAATGTTGCCAAATGTTTGAACTTGTCACATTTGATAGGTATGAAGGAGAATTGGTGAAATCGGTCATCCAAAAAGTGTTGAACGAGCTGAAAAAAGAGTTTCGGTTGGTTATTCCCGAAAATTTGGTTGGAATTGATGGTCACGTGGAGAAGGTTATGAAATTTGTAGATAATAATTCTAGTGCTATCCTATTTATTGGAATCCATGGAATGGGAGGCATTGGTAAGACAACTCTTGCTAAAACCATCTACAACAAGCTCTCCAATCAGTTTAAGTATCGTAGCTTCATTGCAGATATTAGAGAATCATGCCGGCGCAATGGACTTGAGTTTTTGCAAAATCAATTGATCTCTGATATATTGAACCAAAAATTCGAGTTTCTAATAAGGATGAGGGGACTGAATTCATCTCATCCAAGTTCAAAGATAAGAAAGTCCTTATTCTTCTTGATGATGTGGATGATGATGATCAGTTGAAGGTTCTGGCTGGAAACCATAATTGGTTTTCTTTTCGAAGTAGGATCCTTATTACCACTAGAAACAATAGTGTTCTTGACAATGAAAGGGTGGACTTCAAATATGAACAAGAAGTAATGGATAAGAATGATTCTG
Organism: Eucalyptus grandis; assembly: GCF_016545825.1. Classification (NCBI taxonomy): domain Eukaryota; kingdom Viridiplantae; phylum Streptophyta; class Magnoliopsida; order Myrtales; family Myrtaceae; genus Eucalyptus; species Eucalyptus grandis. Next base: position 47,998,942 of record NC_052616.1, on the reverse strand, counting down.
TGGTTTTGTTTAGTAGACATGCATTTCGAAGAATTTCTCCTCCAAGTGAATTTGAGGACCTCGCTCATGATGCTATAACCACCACTGGAGGGCTTCCCTTATCTATTGAGGTTTTAGGTTCATCTTTGTGTGGAAAAAACGCAACATTTTGGAGAGGCACAATAGACAAGTTAAAAAAAGTCCCTCATAAGAAAGTGCGAGAAAAGTTAAGGATAAGTTATGAAGAATTAGACTATGGACAAAAACAAATATTCTTGGATATCGCTTGTTTTTTCATTGGCACTAATAGAAGAATCACATCTCATATGTGGGATGCCTGTGGCTTTTTCCCAAAGGAGGGAATTGAAGTATTGATATTCAAGTCAGTAATAAAAATTGGAGATGATCATAAGTTCATAATGCATGACCAACTGAGAGATCTTGGTAGGGAAATAGTTCATGAGGAAAACCAACAGTATCCTCAATACCGTAGCAGGTTATGGGATTCCAAGGAAGTCCTAAAAGTGTTAAATGAAAATAAGGTAGCCATTTTGTTCCTTTTGCTCACTCAGTACATGTTCTACTATTAGAGTGATGTTGGTCCTTTACTTACAGCTTGCTGTAGTGAATTGAGAACCTCATATTAGGATTGCCCTCGAATGTTTCATTGACATGATTAGAAGTAGGGAATTTGCTCTCTCTTAATACGTATCGTAGTGTTATCTAAGATTTTTCTTGAGAGTGTATATTATGAAAAGATCTTGAACTTCTATAATTGCTCCATTTACGTCTTCGACACATGCATTAAATAATTTGACTATGCTCCTGTAAACCATAAATACTAAGGATAGATAAATGATAGAATTATAATCTTCTCGTTCATGTTAAATCAGGTGTTATAATTAATATAATAGGACTAACCATGCATGCATTTCTCATTAAATTTTAGTCTTTATTCCATAATGGAGAATGGAAGGGATTCTTATTGTGTGTAATATTTCGTTAGGAATTCCATTTACCAATATTCGTAGGACAAGGACTGGCTTTAAAACTTGCCAAATAAGAATATACGGGTGCGTGTAACATTCAGCGTATTTTATGCAACTGTTAAAAAGAGAAATGTTTTACTTTTTCTTCATAAAAAGTACAGGAGAAAAGTACTCAAATTCTATTTTGTATAATTAAGTATGTGATTGTATTTGCGTTTGTGAAATTAACCATAATTTTGACTCCACTACTTAGAATTCATCATTTGGGTTGACTCAAGTTGTTGCTCAATAGACTAGCGCGTATGTGCGATCTCAAGGACCCATGTAGAATCTCAAGAGCCGATTCTTATATTAACAAATTCACATCCAATATCTATTTATTATGTCTTTTGTACTACATTTTTGACATTAAAAACTTTTTGACAATTTGATTACAATTCCATGCTTTGCATGCATGTCTTAAATTAAATGTGTGATAATGAATTAATTTGGGACAGTTCCAGAAAGAATTTTTGAAGATTAATCCAAGTTAGCAAAGCGTATATTTGTTACAAATTTATTAGTTTGGGGTTTTTTACATCAAATAAATCAGTTTGGGCTAAATTTGATAAATGCTAGTTTATGGTTTTTCAAATGGAAATTTGTCACAAGTATAACAAAAAAAAATATTTGGGGTAATTTGTCACACGTTGGGTTTTTTAAAAAAAAGCATATATGAACAATAATATTCGATTACTTTAGTTGGATATAGTACTAATGAACATTGATTCTTGCTTATAGGGAACGGACAAGATTGAGGCCATTAATTTGCGAAGGGCAACTTAAAAGGCTCCAGCAAAACAGCCAAGCAAGATGGTGACATTTACACAGAAAAACAATTTAAGAATTTGACGAATCTAAGATATCTTCACATGATAAATGTGCATCTCAGTGGAGATTTTAAGGACTTAATGAAGGGGTTAAAATGGCTTCGATGGCAAATTTGTCCTGCAAATTTTGAAGTAAACAATTTTGATGTAAAGAAATTAGCTGTTATCGAATTGTCATTTGATAAGATAAATGAGAAATGGGAAGGATGGAGTTTTTTCAGGGTAAGAACCAAAGTCTTTTTTTAATCCCTTTTATGCTTTCTTTTGAATCATAACCACTGGACTCACCCCTCGACAATCATTATTATTATTATTTTCTACCAGATGGCAAAGAAGCTCAAATATCTCAACCTTTCACTTTGTTATTGCTTGGAAGATACGGACTTCCTCCCAGCTTTCAAGGAGTTAGAGGTTCTCATCCTCAATGGTTGTTCTGAACTAAAGCGAATCGACGCTTCAATTGGAGAAATGGGAGCCCTCCTTCGCTTGGAGTTACACTGTTGTAGCAGCCTCACGAAGCTTCCAACAGAAATAGGTAAATTAAAAGAACTGCAGCAACTCATTCTACAGTGCACTAAGTCCCTTTCTGCATTACCAGATAGCATAGGGTATTTGGAGAATCTAGAGATTCTAGATATTTCTGAAAGTGATATAGAAGAATTACCCAATGGTATTGGGAGTCTGAGAAAGCTCCGAGAGTTACGTGCTTCCGATTGCGGAAATCTGAAAAGGATAATGGCCAAAAGCATGCGTAATCTTTCTTCCCTACGAATCCTTAATTTTAAATCCTGCTTTAAGCTCCAATCGCTACCGGACCTACCTTCCGACTTAATAGATTTGGAGGTCACCTGTCAAAGCCACAAATTCCCTTCGCTTTCCCACCTAGCCCATCTCAAGGAACTACGACTTTGGGCATGCGAATCTCTCCAGCGCATCCCTGAGCTTCCATCAACGCAATTAAAGAGTTCACAATGCTCCCAACCTATGGACGTTGAAGAATCGAAATCACCACAATCTCTAAACACGCCCTTCAAGTTGGAATCCTTGGAAGTCGAAGCATGTGAATCTATTAAAACACTGGACGTTTCGCAGTTTATCCATCTAAGGACATTAATTGTCAACGATTGCGGGAATCTACTTGAAGTTCGAGTTCTTGACAAATTGATATATTTGGAAAGCTTGTATATCGCATTCAACGGTTCAATCAAACGGTTGGACTTTCCAAAACTCGAGGGTTTGAAGAAATTGAAGGTTAGTGAATGCCACAAATTAGCCGAAATTCAAGGCCTTGATAGGTTGGAGTATTTGGAAAAGCTAGATATTGAAAATGCACTTCAATGGAAAGGCTAGACCTTCCAAAATTTGGGAGGCTGAAGAAATTACAAGCTACAGGATGTGTAAAATTAGCCAAAATTCAAGGGCTTGATAGTTTGGAGTATTTGGAAAGTTTAGATATCAACGAGTGCACTTTAATTGAAAGGCTAGACCTTCCAAAATCTGGGAGGTTGAAGGAATTACAAGCTGGAGGATGTGTAAACTTAGCCGAAATTCAAGGGCTCGATGGGTCTAAGTATTTGGAAAGTCTAAATGTCTCTTGGTGCACTTCATTTGTAAGGCTAGACCTTCCAAAATCCGGGAGGCTAAAGGAATTACAAGCTGGAGATTGCGTAAACTTAGCCGAAATTCAAGGGCTCGATGGGTCTAAGTATTTGGAAAGTCTAGATGTCTCTTGGTGCACTTCAATTGGAAGGCTAGACCTTCCAAAATTCAGGATGCTGAAGAAATTAAAGGCTTGGTGTTGCAAAAACTTAGCCGAAATTCAAGGGCTCGATAGTTTGGAGTATTTGGAAAGTCTAGATATCTCTTGGTGCACTTCAATTGAAAGGCTTCTCCTTCCAAAATCCGAGAGTCTGAAGATATTAGAAGCTAGAGATGTGAAAACTTGGTCGAAATTCAAGGCCTTGATAGGTTGGAGTTTTTGGAAGAACTGAATATCATTGGATGCAAGTCACTCAAAACAATTCCAAAATTATTTAGAACGCGGATTTATCGACATTATCAGATTACAGATGGCAGATGGATGGAGCGGATGAAATCGGATACTATATCGGGACGACTCAAATTGACTTGGATGAGGATTGGACGACTTGGATGAGGGATCCACATTTTCTAATGAAGGTACATAAAGCAGGTAATCGACCTATGCTCTTTTGAGATCTAATGCCCAATTTCAATTTAAATTTCCCGCTTGCAATATCTTTCAAGATTTATGATCTTGTCATTATTATTTCCTGGTTGATAGTGTCACCATTGTTTTCTTACTTGAATTCAAGGAATCCGGGGGGAGATGTTCATGGAAGTTAATGTGTGCTTTGGCAAAATGGTTCTGCTTATCATGTCAATAGCGGAAATAGATGATAAGGCTTTCAAAGCACATCATTTGACATTAGTTTTCAAGTAAGATCCTTCATCCTAAATGCTAAAACTGATGTGTACATGTTTTTGATAGCATGCCAAAAGTCATTGTATAGGTCGAAGAAAATGCTAAATGAAGGACCCTATATGGCAATCCTTCTAATGTGAGGTTTTAGTTTGCTCTACGCTCAGCATGCAGTTCATGACTGCATATTTCTAAGTACACTTAAGAGTGAATTTACAATGCAAAAGAAGCATGTTGATATGGCATCCCTTAGTATGCATATGCTTCTCACTTGGGATAAAATTTGTCCAACCATTGTGTTCCACCCGTTTTATCTCACAGAACTGTCTTCATTAGGAGATTAAGATAATCATATTAATTTAGAAGTGCTAAATGCAAGCACAAGCTCTTTGCCTAGTGGTGTGGTCGTGAGTGAACTAGCAAACGGGGTAAAAGCAAAAACATCTCGATTGAGAAAATTACAATTCGAATTTTTCTGACCATGGATCCATGTTCATTTAGTTTGAATCCAGGGTATACCTACTCCAAGCCTCCCAAAGAATGCATCTTGATGTTTGTAGAGTGGGTAAAGCCATTTGTCATATACTTGAACTATTGAGTCAGGCAATACATTAACTAGAATGTCTTTTGACATAATCTGATGTGCTATGAAATGATTGCTTATATTGTGCATAAGCTCTTGTTAGTGCACTTGCTTAAAAGAAAAACACAGGAAGCATTTCCTTAAGTTTCCTGAGGAAACTTTTCAGTATCCTATATGCCATTTGAAAACTGTCTTGCATTAATTCTAATGCATCAATAGCACATAATGATAAGGAAAAGAGTCATAGTATGTCCCACAAAAGAAAGCATCTTGAGTTGAATACACTATGCTAATTTGATCAAAGCTTTTGTGGTTGATGACGTTAGAAGCCCCATTAGTTGGATCCAAAGAGTTCAAAAAGAATATCAAGTCTGACAAACAGAGTTCCATAAACTTTGGAGTATTATTAGTAGTCCGTTGATGTTAGTTACTGGATTGATTTCGTCTGACTCACTAGCAGGATTCGATTATCATTCCACCGGTTGATGTAAATGCTGTAGCATCCCAGAGAGCTTTCAGAAGGCACTTCTAAAAGGAATTGAAATCATAGAAGGATGAGGAGCTCCACATTTCTTGAACTTCTCCGAACCCCGACAATGCATCCTTGGAATGGTAAAAGTTATTTGCATGTTGTCAGGCCACGTTTCCTTTGGGTTCTTTGAACTCTAACCTTCACAAGCCCTCTTTCAGCTTGCATCCCTGTGATTTGTTATAGTGTTGGTGCTGTGTTTTCGGCTACTCACAGAGCTTTAGCTATGGAAACTAGCAAAGGACCACAATGTGTTGTGCTTCCATTTCAGCTTTAGTTTGAAAAACCACTGGCTTCTCAGGTTTAGCTCCCAGTGTTCTTTTGTGACCTAATGGGCGGTCGACTTGATTGGTCCGAATCGGTTTTGTGAAGTTTGCTTGATTTCTGATTGGTAGGTGAAGATGATGGAGTGGAAACCAGAGAAGTGTTGGCTGGCGACGGTCACAAAGGACTCGAAGGTGGTGCTTCATCGCTTCAATTGGCAGAGGTTGTGGACAGTCTCCTTGTAATTGCTTTGAAGAGAGAAAGTTCGTCAGCTTAGTATTCTTTGGATACTACAAAGTATGTTCAGTTTAGTATTGCCTTCATATACTCTAGCAGCTATTTTGGTAGGCCTTCACTGCGTTGTGCTATCCATTTGTGTGCTAGAGAATTCTAATACTATGGTTTAATGGAACTGGTCATGCTTTAAATGCAAAATGATATGCTGTCAACCTAGTATTGTTTTCTAGCAACTGAATCTGCTTTAATCCAATGTGACTGAATTAGTTGCTAAACTAATGATATGCGATTGTAAATGACTCCTGGTTTGTGGGTTAGTTCTTCATTTCATGTCATCTTGTTACCATCCCCATAAATACTTAGAGCACTTCAACTAGATAAGGTTGACTCAAGGTAGGGTGGCATGTTGAGTGTCAACCGTGGTTTTTGTTGGTCCAGCACTATTTTAGCTATCCACATGAAAACAAGGGTTAAAATTAACGGGTTGATTGTCATTTCTCATTGGATTGGAAGGTTCTCACTTTTCGAAAGATCAATTGTAATTTCTTGCGCTTTTCTGCCTTGATGTGTTTTGTCAGTCACGTCAGCGAGATGTCTTACATACATTATTGCGCTGGAGAATTACTGCAATTTGGAGGATTTGGGGACAGTGAATATCTACAAAGGATAGTGGTGGAGGAATTTCAATAGATGGAACATAGGTATTAGCAAAAGAATTAGAAATGTGAAATGTAATGGAATCTTGCTCTTGCATAGAATTCTTACCTAAATGTGTTGTTTATTGCTCTTTTATTGTTGATTCTTCATCTGATTGCTATATCTAGTTTTCCATGCATAAGTGTTCTTACACATGCCATCTCTGTGGGAGAAATATGAATTATGGGACAAACATTACTGTTATCTATTGTTTGAAGTGATTGCTTCTTCCCTCCTTTCAAGTCTGGTCCTCATGGCTGATATGTGTACCAAATGCGAAATTCTCGATCTCTTTGTATGCATAACAAGAGTTTGAGTATGATTGCCCCGGTTCAAAATTGGTTTGTGAGAACATTGCAATCCTTTACTTGAAAGCTTGTGCTTTTGGTGTTACCCAACTCATCAATTATTTGAGTTTGTCTGTAGATCTTACTATCCATTTTCCTATTACCATAAAATTTTACAAATATTTTCATTCCCTTGCTTGATTAGCCAGAACTTTGAGACTATAATGCAAGAAGGAGAAAAAGAAATGGAAACCTTTGGGGGTAGGGTGTTGTCATTTGGGTTTTGTAGTCAGTGATTTTTCACTTACCCTTTTCCTAACATTCTAGTGTTTTGTATTTGATCTCAGGTTGATTACTTGACAATGTAATTGGAACTTAAGTTGGGTGATCTTGTCGGATTGGGCTTTCTATTTAGCTTATGATCATTGTGTATGGAAAAACAGTATCTCATTTCTCTAGATTAGGAAATAATTTAGTCATTACAGCTGGAAGCAAGATGCCTTTTTACTATTAAAAAAAAAAATCTTGATATGAATTTATTGCCACAATTTCTTCCTATGTCTATTTTACCATCCACCGGATATGTTCCCATTTCACCGTCCTTCCATGAGTTATATACCTTTAATCTGAAACTACAATTTTCTCCAGAGATCTACATGTGCAGAGTACAACTACTTCGTTTCTTTGTATGAATCTATAGGATGCCTCTGAATTGGCTTCATCTAATGAATCATGAAATTGGATTTACAGATTATACCTCCTTCCAAATAGTCTTTTTTAGATGTTACAAATGGTATAGCAGTGGTGAGGTGATTTGTGAATGATTCAAGCAATGTGAAGCAGAGAAGGCCTTTGGAAGCGATCTTGTTGTGCATCCCTCCTAATTACTATTGTGTGGATTTGGCTCTGTATAAGGTAAGAGCCTAGCATATCATATTTTAAAGCCTTCTTTGCAGATGTGGCTAATATATTCTGTTGGAAACAGGAACATCAAATTGTTATGCTGCTAAATAAGATGAATGTGCTCGTGAAAACTTGGGAGATGCCTGGATGATGATCTTGCAGGCCAATGACCTTCCATTTGTGCACCCACTTGTGCAATAAACTGGGAATTGTACCAACTGAAGGTAACTTGTGCATCCAAAGCTTGCATATTGATTCCTTACTTGTGATAAGTATGGGATGCTCCTGAGTTCTATGTGTTCCAATAAATGTCAATTCACTATTTAAGACATTAGTGGCAAAATGAAAAGAAAAAATGAGGATATTGTGCTTTTCGTTCGAGTCTAGTTTCACAGAAAAACAGTAGCAGTCAAGAACTGGTGTTATTGACCCTGTTGAACAAGTGACCAAGTGTACTGTCAATTGGTAACCTAGTGAACTTGTCAACTAGTCTGGACCTGTTCTGGGCTTTCCAAAATCTTAGAGGAAGAGCGTTCAACCTCTTGTATAGACGTTTGTTCTTTTGTTCTTCCTATTTGTTAGTATTTGCTCTCCTCATCAGCACGAAGGTAACTTGTCAGTTTTATCTTAGGATGTTTTTCATGCTTTTTATGATGTTTTACTTGCTCCTCATTAGCACAAGGAGGAGTAGCAGCTCAGTTTTTCCTCCTATGTGCATTTACATGCCATTTCATGCTGCAATTTTATAGGATGTTTTACTTTCTGACTTACCATTACTTCAAAAGTTCCTCCATATCTTGATAGTTAGGAGCCTTGTACTTTTATGTATGTTAAGAAATGTGCATTTGATGACCCTAATGGGTTAGTAGTGCCACTTTTGCTTCTATTTTGTGAGAACACTTTGCTCAGTTGTCTCATTCTCCCTCCTAAAACACTAACCCAGTGAAATTACACATCTAGCACTCTATCTTACACTGAATGAGAAGATTTGCAGCATTCCCCATACTGCAGTTCCCCCTTGTTAAGAATTTTTTACACCGACATACAATCGAGTTAAGGATCAATTCATTGCCATGCCATAAATTGTATACTCTGAACACTATTTTCTTGGAGCTTCTAACCATGTCCATTTGCAGTTTGGATGTTTGGAAACTTATTGTTGCCGATAGTCTTTCCTTTCTGTATCATTGTTTGATAAACTTGCTAGTGTCAGTAACAAATTTATCTCATGGACTAGGTGGTGGAACTGAATTAATCCTGTTGATGCTCCTTACTAAATTTCCACTTTTACAACCTACTCTTAAGTTCAAATATGACTGGTGTTGGTACATTGCAGTCATGCCTCTCTAATGGATTGTTTCATGTTTGTTTCAATGGTTGGAAACATGCAAATTTATGCTTCGAATAAGGGTTTTTTTTAATGGAAAAAGAAAAATACTATGGTATTAGGTTTTCCTATTAATTTAGATCAATTGGGAGGTCAAAGTGCGAAAATGATGAATCTTAGTGGCTAGACAAATACAAAAAGAATAATTATCTTCTTATGATGGTTAGAGTTACTGAGTGAGAACTAGTACGTACATGTTCATGATGATAGATGCTATCATGGTATTTAGTATATCAAGATATTGTAGAGCATTCGTGGTTCTCATGCATACCATAGCCTCTTGAGGTACACAAGTTCAAATATGACTGGTGTTGGTACATTGCGGTCGTGCCTCTCTAATGGACCATTTCATGTTTGTTTCGATGGTTGGAAACGTGCAAATTTATGCTTCAAAGAAGGGTATTTTTTTAATTGAAGAAGAAAAATACTAAGGTATTAGGTTTTCCTATTAATTTAGATCAATTGGGAGGTCAAAGTGCGAAAAAGATGAATCTTAGTGGCCAGACAAATACAAAAAGAATAATTATCTTCTTATGGTGGTCAGAGTTACTGAGTGAGAACTAGTACATACATGTTCATGATGATAGATGCTATCATGGTATTTAGTATATCAAGATATTGTAGAGCATTCATGGTTCACATGCATACCATAGCCTCTTGAGGTACACAAGTATTGCTTCGGCCTGTGTTTTAGCGTGATGCAAGTATTGTACTTATTACTTTTACCCTACAGAGCTATCAAAACATCACATTAGTTATGGCCATATTATAGGAACACTGGAGTGAAATCAAGTTAATTTTTTTTTTTTTTTTTTGCGACAGCAAGTAGGGGCATGGCTTGTGTTTTGGCTGCAAGAAAGCAGGCCCTGGTCTACATACTTGGACAAGCATGAAGATGAAATCTCAGATTCAGAATGAACGTCTGTTTGTGAACTTGCGACGGTAATGTTCATGTTGCTCTTATGGGTGGACCTCTAATGCTTGAAGCTGCAGGAGGCATCAGTGTGAGAAGCAACCCATATGTGCATTTCGACTGAAGCTCTTAGGCTCCACCCTTTCTGGAGAGTTATAATTTATGCCTGCCATGAACATTTTCTGCTAGGCGGGCATTCATTGAAGAGAAAAAGCAGAGTGAAAGTTACCTCTTTATCTATTGAGTTAGATAGAATCGACTGAAAGATATTGACCCATCCTCTATCTGGGTGGATAACTGTCTTCATGGTATTTCTGCAAGCTTTGACAGCTATTCGATGGTGCCAAACTTTTGCTTCATGCCTATATGTTTATTATTTCCACATATAAGAGAACCAAATGTCTGGTTTGGATTGTTTGTACTTTGGGTTGAATGGATTACATGGTGTAGTCAATCCAAAAACTTTGCATTTGAATGTTGAAATCTCTCACTTAAAATTTACTCACTTCTCCATGCATCACTGTTAAATGATGCATCCAATCCAATGTACAAAACACTCGTGTGAAAGGGTCAATCTTTGGGATTACTATAATCGATATGACTGGCTAGATATATAGTGACAAGGTGGCATTAAAGAACAAATACTATCTTCCAATATCAGAGATTTGAAATTTGCAATTAAATGGTAGATTTAAGATTATGAGATTATATTTCATATTATTGAAAATAGTATCATATAGCCAAAAAACTTAATGATGTATAGATATACAAGAATCTAAAAATGTTTAATTTTATCATTCGTTCTCTAGGATTTATTGCCAATCTAAAGGAGAAACTCTTATAGACGTAATAGCTTTGTGTTTGATCATATGCATCAAGATAGTAATCGTATTGGTATATATGATTGTATGCATGTAAAATGTGCATATGTGATATTTCTATTCTTGTGTTTATTAATTATCTTTATGATAGCCTCTTGGTCAACTTTAGCCAAATCTACTCTGAGATTAACCTGCTTTATTAATTTATTTGTATATCTTCATGTCATCAATGTACTCTTTCTCAATGCAAAATAAGTGCAGAAATAGTGACAACGACAATTAGTAATAAGACGAAACGATAAATATTACCAACAAAATAAATTATTGGTATTTGATCCACTACCAATGCAAACCGTGTATTAAATCAAACTATGCACAAGCAGTCTTACACAAGCTTGTTTTGGAGAGACTACAGTTAAAATTTTCAAGGACCGAGAAAACAAAAAGAGAAGGGCGGGATCATGAGTACTAGTGGAATATGGAGAGAAGCTATACTATTGATAGGAAACGAAGAGAAGGCAATTTGTGTCTGTCACTCATAATACCTTTGGCTAAACCCTCTATCATAGCTATTGTGTAATCTTATAAAATTTGCTTCTGCTACTATTTTAGTAATTATAGAACTATGTTTGTAACTCAACATCATTCTTAAACTAACTATCTGAACGAATGGAGGATATTGAGCAAACTTAGCATCATAATTTAATAGTGTATGTGTTCCGAAAAGCAGCTGTATTGCCTATGGATGGCAGCAAACAGGCAAGACTCAATACATAGTACTCAATCAATGTGGTTGCAATGCTGATGCAAAACTAGCGCATAATCTGAGCATGCTCTTTGAATGATATACCTTGTGTTCCTTACATTTGAAAAATTAGAGAACCTTTTGAAAAGATGTTGAAAGAATTAGAGTAGAGAGATACCATCTGATGAAAAATTAGTAAACAAAGTTGTTCTGTCCACATATGAATAATGTTATGAATGATGATAGGGTCGTCCATAAACAAGTAACAAATATGGTCTCCTCTAAGAAAAAGTTACGATAAATTCTATACGACAAAAAAGATAAGAATATCTTCCATAGTGTGATAGTAAGAACGATCAAATCGAGCCTGGACTTTGTTTAGGTGGTTCATCTAACTGCACAATTCTGACACCTCTCTTCCTGATGGTGAAACCCCCATTGCATCAAGGCTTCTATCTTGAGTAGAGAATTTTTAACGAACGGATCATTTCCTTTGACTAGCCAACATCTATCAATCACAAGTTCTTTCAAGTTTCTTGAATAAATGTTGTTGTGATCCCTCCCCATGCGTGCAACTTTCAAACTTTCAGTACTCAAGAATGGTGCTACCCATCAAAATCTTCTCGATCACGTCATCATACGCCTTGGCTTGGCAAATGGACAAAGACTTAAGCAAAGTCCAGCCGATCTCTGATTGTCTAACTCTGATGCCACTTGTTGAGCAAGGAAGCATGGCTCTAATACCAATTGATGGGTGTGAAAGCGACATACTAGTAATACGGTAAAATTGTAATAGGCAACTTGAAACACACATATACTGGTACAAACATAACACTGAAAAAAAATGATCATGTCACACAACTAGTATATACTATGAGTAGGAAAAGACAGCGCCCCACTATTATAGTTAATTTTCTCACGCCACTATAAAACACTCAAAGCAAACTAGCTCCTACAAAGATACATTCTCTAAGGCTCTGTCTTGTTTAAAAATGATTTTTTCCTGTGTCTATTTTCGATAGGGCTGCTTGTTATAATGAAAAATCTTCGATTATGGCCCAAACCGGCCCGGCTCGGCCCGTTATCAAATCCTCTCTCTCCCGCCTGTTCTTCCTCTTCCGCCATCTTTCTCTGCAAAATTCTCAAGCTTCCACTGCACTTCGTTACTCTCTCCCTCTTCAGGCTTTCCTCTAGGGTTTTCGGGCTCCACCCTCCACCACCAGCTCTCCATTTCCGTTCGCATTTGCCGCCACCGTCGCTTCCGTACGCTCCCTCGCGGCTTGCCCCAGTAGCTGGTGGCTACTTTTTCGGCTGCTCCCGGAGCTTTTTCAGCTATGGAGACCGACGAAGGGTCGCGGCACGTGCTTCCCTTTCAGCTTCAGTTTGACAAGCCGCTGGCTTCTCAGGTTCGATTCCTGTCCGCCTTCTTTCGCGACCTAATAATGGGCAGGTCGATTCGATTGTTTTCCCATTCGGTTTTGTGAGGATTTTGCTCGGTTTCTTCCGATTGGCAGGTGAAGATGGCGGAGTGGAATCCGGAGAAGGATTTGCTAGCGGTGGTCACGGAGGACTCGAAGGTGGTGCTTCATCGCTTCAATTGGCAGAGGCTGTGGACAATCTCTCCTGGTAATTGCTTCGGCTCGAGAAATTTCTCCTTTTTTGTTATTCAGTGTGTTCGTTTCTTCAACGATGGCTTGGTGTGCGCCCTTTGAGTCATTGGCCTTATTCCTCCTTTGCTTTTCCTTAAATGTGCTTCGATGCTTTTCCCTAAATAAGATGCTTCAATTGCCAATCGAGTTCAAATTGCGTTCGATGGAGAGTTGGTGAATATAGAGGTGAAGTGCTTGAAATTCTAAATGAGAACATGACATCAAACTAATGAGTTGGTGTTTTACACAAAAATGAAGAGTGAATGATGGTAATGAGAGTGAAATTTTGGATATCACATAGTTGCAAGTAAAGAATCCCAAGCTGATACGTAGGGATTTTTATTTACAAGCGTGATAGATTCTAATCAACTTCTAGACAAGATTGGTGCCTTAGGAGATTTCCATAACATAAATGACAATCATCTAGATCAACTGGAAGGGTAGCCTACTCCTGTATTGCCATCATGTTGCCCTTTTTGGTACACCAGCCAAAGTGTTCACGAAAATAAAGATCTCAAATCGGAGGGGATGTCACTTATGCTAGAAAGACTAGTTATGTCAGATGTAGAAATGCTTGATGCCCACTTGGAGTTGGCAAGTTTAACCCCTGTTGTAAAAATGGTAACTTGGAGTTACCAAACACATTTTCTGGACCGTTTACATTCTCAAATAAAATGAGAACAGATTTCTGAGAATCTTTATCAGCCGAATGCCTCCTTAGATTCTCAATCTCTTCCTGTCTGCAGTAAAAATGAACATCATCAAGTTGCTCAACAGGCTTCCGACATCGAAGATTTACTTCATGTCGTCTGGACATCATCATTGGTCATGCACAAGCAGTCGGCTGATGCCATGGACATATTTCATGAGAAGTTTGATTTATTATGAAGATTTATTAAGGACCATGGCTAGTGGTCCTGTTAATACAAAGCAGTAGATGGCTTTCCGTTGTTACTTCATTTGACTATTTCTGTTGGCTTATCTTGGTCTTGACTCTTCTCCTCAGGAGGAATTTTTTAGTCTTCTAGGTGGTGTTAGGACCAGTCTTGCAGTCCATCAGTTTCTTGTTAATTCTCTGGGTGAAGTGGTACGACTGGTTTTTGAAGCTCCAGTGTCACTTTTGGACTTCGGTTCTTTTTGTTGGTTTTATAATCTTAGTCAGCTGGTTTGTTCAATGATAGGGTATGAAGTGTGTATCAATAGTTGGTTGTGGTGCTGGAAAAGAACTTCAGCTGGTTGTCCTCAATCATCTACAGTTGCATGTTATTACCTTTGCATTTGGCCTTTCTCTCTGATAAGTTATTGAGTTTAAGTATCACACAGAACAGTTATAGTAAGTTATGCTTTGCACATCTTGAGACAGCCCATTAATCTTTCAGAGCATCCTGATGTTAAATAGATAAAATAACTGGTTAGGGTGCTCGGATAATCTTCGAGTGAATTGAGCAATCAACATTGATCTCATCTGTGATGCTTGACCTTGGTTATGAGAGCTTCCATTCGCAACAATTTGTTAACATACTTAGATGTGGGAATTTGTTAATTTATATTTTTTTACCAACTATTTTTCCAATTAGAGCACCATCTTTTTAAGCTAATGACCATTTTTTGGCAGAGTAATGTTAAAGATGTTCAGTCCTAGTAAATGAAAATGGTTTACTAAGTCACATGCAATATAGATCTGTATTAGGTGTCGGTGATCTACTTGCCTAAATACTTGGATTTTACCACAAACGGGTTTTGTATGCTAGTCTTTGTATCCATAGTATTGTTTTGTTTTGGGAATGTGTTCCAAAGTTTCTCTTGAACTTTTTAGATCTTGATTTTAGGCTGTAGAGGCACCCTTTTGTCACTATAAACTTGGTCATAAAAGGAACTGCAACTGTGAGTTCTTTTTTGCTTTTTGGTCATACAACTGTGAGTTGATGGAGTGTTTTTGCGCTCAATAAAAACATGCAATGTCCATGAACGGTGAAGGACGAGATGCCAAGGGGATTCTGCTTCCTTCCGGAAGAAACGCCTTGATAACCAGTGTTTTGGCCTCTTCGTTTTAGGTTATCTGAAGCAAGGATTCGTTCCCAAGTTGCTTCCCAATCAAAAGGAGAAACTCTAATCAGAACCTTCACTTTCCAGATGGCTTCTCATGGAAAATCCGTTCTACCACCAACAATCTCCCTATTGAGCAGCTTGTGGTGAGACTTTACCGGAAAGATTGCATCTAGGGTAGAACTAGTTGTGGCGAGGACTTGAGAGATTTCAATTGGTGTCTTCCACTGCTCTTGACGTTTATGACCTTCTCCAACAGGAGTGCATCCCCTGGTAAAAGCAGCATTGGCAAGGCGAGCTTACATCCGTCACCTTCTACTTTTAAGTGCAGGAGTTCTGCAGAGGGGAAAATTCCTCTGCATCGCAGACATGAGGATGGCTGGATCAGACATGGCCTGCACATATATTGGTAACTAGACTTAGTGATCCATCCAAAGTGGTGATGAGGATTAAGCATAACGCGAATGATGTTCGCCGCTCAGCTAGAGAATGATTGTGTATGTTCAAATTCGATACCCAATCATCACAAATTGGAAAATAAATAAAAAATGGTGCGTGGAAGGGATTCGGTTTCGGGCGATGATGGCAAATGACGTGGTTAGAGTATTTCTATACGGCCGAATGTTTGGAGCTTGGGTGGTGATGGCAAATGGCTTGGTCAAGTTCGAGCATGGCCAGTCGTCTCGACATTCAAGCAAGCGTGAATGTTCGCTCTCATGAGATGTTGATTTGAATTCATTAGCATATATTTTTTAATTCAAAAGTAAATGAGGATGGATTATCACATTCCTTTTTGACAAATTACATTCGCATCGATGTGATGTCCCATGACCCTCCGACGCTTCTTACCAATGGAACAAAGTGAAGCCACTTCATTCAATTGGGGGGGGGCGTGCAACGAATTGAACGTATGGACCCAAATTAAATGATATTGTTTCTCAGACAATCCTAGGCACCATGCCATATATGATATTATTTTTAAAATGGGGCTAGGGCCACCCTCGCCGGCGTCGGGCGAGGGCGGCCTCGATTGGGTCGCGAGGGCCTCTCTCGTGCCCTTATCGGATGCCGGCTTCCCTCCGCCATGGCCGGCAGAGGGAAGAAGAAGAAAAAAAGAAAAAAAAAGGAAAATGTTATGAAATACATGAATGAATATTCATTATATTCATCTTATCCAATGTACTTATTATGGTACATTTGTATCAAATGTTCTAAACACATCTCCTATACAATGAACGTTCGTCTCCCTTATCCTATACATGTATCATTCGATACATTGATATTAATGATAAGTACATTATTGTTCTCCTATAAATAGGAGTTTAGTTTTGATGTACAACACACAATCATACAAAAACACGACAGTGAGATACTAGAAATAAAGCTCTCTCATCTTGCTTTCTTTACCATCTCTAGTGTTCACTTACTTTCTCTTCTCAATCTCTTCTTTATTATATATTCGCAACGCAATATTTTATAACACGTTATCAGCATGAAGATCTACTGACTGAGTAAGTAATTTTTGCAAGGTGGGTATTCTTTTTATTGATCAACTTATACTTCATCTTCTTCTATCAATTCTTCATTTTTATTTTTCTTGGTGCGAAGCCAAATTTTAAATGTAAAAGTATCCTTCTGCTCCTGAAATAGCGGTGGATATTTGGAAATCCTTTTAATTAAATTAAGGATTTATTTTTGCAAGGATTATGGCAAATATTGAAAAGCTCAGATTCCACATCCTCGAAGTGAGTGGAAAGAATTATCTATCCTGGTACCTTGACATGGAAATGCACCTCCAAGGGCAAGGTCTCGCTAATACAATTATAGAGGATGGAACCTCAAATGAAAATGATAAAGCAAATGCGCTGATTTTTATTCGCCGTCATTCGCATGAGAGCTTGCAGACTCAATATTTATCCATTCGAGACCCGCATATCTTGTGGAGGAGGTTGAAGGATAAGTATGATCATACCAAAACTGTTATCCTCCCTCAAACACAATAGATTGGCAAAATCTCAGACTGCAAGATTTTAAATCGGTGTCTAACTATAATTCTTCTTTATTTGATATCGTTTCTCGGTTTGAGTTATGCGGTATCAAACTTGCTAATGCGGAATTGTTAGAGAAAACTTTCTCCACCTTCCATGCTTCAAATATTGTATTGCAATAGCAATACCGGCAGCGTCAGTTTGCCACATACTCTGAATTAATTTCTGTGCTTCTTACTGCCGAGCAAACTAATGAATTGCTGCTAAAAAATCATGATCTTAGACTTGCTGGCTCAAAAGCATTGCCTGAAGCACATGCTAACTTTGAGAAAAATACTGGCCATTTTAAGGGCTATAAGCGTAGGTAAGAACATAATCCTAGAATGGATGGCAAGAAATTTAATCGCCATAGGAAATCAAACTTTGGCCTAAATTATGGCAAAGAAAAGAAGCCAAAGAAGGTGATTAATGAAAGTATTTGTCATCACTGTGACATTATTGAGCACTGGTCACATACTGTCGTATGCCAAAACATTTTGTTGACCTATAACAGGCATCTTTAAAGAATACGGGCAAGCGTGGCGAATCTCATGCCATTGAAATCAATCATACTGCCATAACCACTGTTGAGGCCAATAATATCTCCGTTGGTGAGATTCCTCTTGCTCCTGAAGTAGCAAATGCATCATTGGATGTCTCTGATTTCTTTGAGGACCTCTTATTACTTTGATGAATCAGATTAGTGGATAATAATTTGAACTTTGAATTTTATGTTGTTTCGTTTTAAATGTATTACGTTGTTCTTTATGAAATGCTTATGAACCTCTTTACAAAAAAAAAATACTTATGAACCTTATATAATATTTATTTTTGAAATTTTATTCTACTATATAACTGATATGCAACTTTTATGATACTTGACACCTGAAGTTGTCAATATAAATGCAAATGGAAAATATCGAGAAAAATGAAGATGTTTGTTTGCTTGATAGTGCAGCAACACATACTATATTTCGTAGTAGACAATTTTTCTCGAGTATGACATTGTGTAAGGCACAAATCCATACAATATCAGGTCATGTTCCAATTATTGATGGTTTTGGGAATGCCACAATTATTTTGCCAAATGGCACCATCCTGCATATTGAGAATGCATTTCTAAGTATTAGATCCAAAAGGAATTTGCTCAGTTTCAAAGATATACGCCGTAATGGGTACCATATTGAGACTGTTTATGAACAGGATAAAGAATATATTGGCATTTCCTTTTATAAGATAGGCCTGAAAACTATCCATGAGAAGCTAGAAGCTTCTTCTATGGATTTGTATTGTGTCATGATTAAGGCTGTTGAAACCTACGCCACCACATCCTGGAGATTGGTAAGCCCTGATCGGTTTGGACTGTAGCATGATCGCCTTGGTCTTCTTGGCGCTTCAATGATACGTAGGATAATTCAAAATACAAAAGGACACCCTTTAAAGGATATAAATGTATTGTTGTCTAAAGATTATAATTGTGAGACTTGCTCACAAGGAAATCTCATTATCAAACCTTCTATAATAAATGTTAATTTTGAATCTCCTTTATTCTTGCAAAGAATTCAGGGTGATATTTATGGACCAATACAACCACCGAGTGGACTCTTTCGATATCTTATGGTATTAGTGGACGCATCCTGTAGATGGTCCCATGTTTGCCTATTATCTACTTGCAATGTCGCATTTGCACGTTTACTTGCATAGATTATAAAGCTCTGGGCACAATTCCCTGATTATCTAATTAAGAGCATAAGGATGGATAATGCTGGTGAATTTACATCAAAGAGTTTTGATACATATTGTGTTTCACTCGGAATCGAGGTTGAGCACCCGGTTGCATATGTTCATACTCAAAATATATTAGCAGAATCCTTGATTACGTATCCAAATCATTGCCCGCACTCTATTATTGAGAACGAATTTCAAAGATACAACATGGGGTCATGCAGTTTTGCATGCGGCAGGTCTAATAAGATTACGCCCTACTGCTAGTCTTTTATAATCTCCACTTCAAATGGTTATTGGTTATGAACCAGATATTTCACATCTACACATCTTTAGTTGTGCAGTACAGGTGCTTGTAGCACCGCTAAAAAGGACGAAAATGGGTTCCCAATGCCGTTTGGGCATTTATGTTGGGTTTAATTCACGGTCTATCATTAGATTCTTGGAACCAAATACTAGTGATCTTTTTACTGCCAGGTTTGCAGATTGTCATTTCGATGAGACTAGGTTTCCATTAATTGGGATACCTACAACTTCCATAACTGCAAAACAAAAACCAGTTAAGGTTTTCTCTTGGAATGAGAAAAATTTATCTCAATTAGACCCAAGGACCCCTGAATGTGAAAACGAGGTGCAGCGCATAATTCATTTACAAGCTATGGCCAATAGACTTCCTGATACATTTAATGATGCTACTAAGGTAACGAAGTCTCATATTCCAGCTGTAAATGTTCCAATTAGGATAGCTATTCCCGAAGAACATGCTAAAATGGATCAAAATCCCTACCCTTGAAGCGTGGTAGACCGATATGATCAAAATATACTGCTCATCGAAAACGAAGGGGAAATAATCAAGAATCTGCTCCAGAAGAGCCTGGCGTTGTACTTGCTCCCAAAGAGCTTATTGCCCCTGAAGAGGCGCAAACCCATGAAAGTAGCATTAGCTCTGGGAATATTGAGAATTCCATTACATATTGTAATGAAATTTGTGATCGAAATGAAATTATCATGGATGATGCTTTTGCATTATCAGTTGCTCATAAAATTATGGATGATGATTGTGAGCCACAATCTATTATTGAATGTCGTCAAAAGCAAGATTGGCCTAAGTGGGAGGAAGCAATTGAAGCTGAATTAGCTTCCCTAACTAAACAAGAGGTTTTTGGACCTGTAACTCATATCCTCGATAATGTAAAGCCCATTGGATATAAATGGGTATTTATTCAAAAACGAAATGAGAAAAACGAGGTTGTCAAGTATAAAGCCCGACTCGTTGCCCAAGGATTCTCCCAGAGACCTGGGATTGATTATAATGAGACATATTCACCTGTGATGGATATGATTACATTTCGTTTTCTCATTAGCCTAGCAATCTTTGAAAGATTGGAAATGCGTCTTATGGACGTTGTGACAGCATATCTATATGGCTCATTAGACTCTGATATTTATATGAAAATTCTTGAGGGATTCAAAATGCCTGAAGCATGCACCCCCCGCAACTTTTTTTTTTTTGACCCAGGGAACCTCCGTTCGCCGCTTCGCGGTGGAGTAAACCCTGGGGTGGAATGGGCCGCCACCATTGACCCAACCCACAGGTGAATCGCGCAGTTTGCACTAAAGCATCGACCCACGCAAGTCTCGAACCCTTCCCCCGGCGGATAGGGTACTAAAGCCTTAACCAGCGCGGCCACCGCGGGCGGTGGTCACTCCCCGCAATTTATTCTCAATAAAATTGCAAAGATCCTTGTACGGGTTAAAGTAATCCGGTCGCATGTGGTATCAACGCCTAAGTGAGTACCTAATTAAGGAAAGGTATAAGAATGATCTTATCTGCCCATGCGTGTTTATTAAGAAATCAAAAACCAGATTTGCTATTATAGTAGTTTATGTCGACGATATAAATTTAATTGGAACTCCAGAAGAATTAGCTGAAATTGCTAAATATTTGAAAATGGAGTTTGAAGTTAAAGATTTTGCTAAAACCAAACTTTGTATTGGTCTAGAGCTTGAGCATAAAGCAAATGGAATAATCGTCAATCAATCAGTATACATTGAAAGATTGCTTAAACGTTTCAACATGGACAAAGCTCACCCATTGAGCACCCCTATGGTTGTAAGGTCTCTAAATCCCCAAAAGGACCCATTTCGTCCTAGAGAATTTGATTAAGAGATACTTGATCCTGAAGTACTTTATCTCAATGCAATTGGGGCTTTGATGTACTTGGCACAATATATGGACCAAATATCGCTTTTGCGGTAAATTTATTGGCACGTTTTAGTTTTGAGCCAACTCGGAGACATTGTTATTATATTATTCCAAGGATTCCACTAACTTTGGTTTAGTTGGATATGCTGATGCTAGATATAGATCCGATCCACATAAGGCTCGCTCTCAAACCGGGTATTTATTTTGTTATAACGGCACCGCTATTTCTTGGTGTTCTACGAAGCAATCGCTAATAGTTACATCTTCTAACCACTCTGAGATTATTGCTTTATATGAAGCTGGAAGAGAGTATGTTTAGTTAAGATCGTTATAACACATATTCATAATTCTTGTTGCTTAATACCGGTTACAAATTCTCCCACTATAATTTATGAAGATAATGCTGCTTGTGTTGCACAAGTCAGGGGAGGATATATCAAAGGTGATAGGACCAAGCATATCTCGCTGAAATTTTTATATACTCATGAATTTTAAGAAAGTTGACAAATTAATATTAAACAGATTCGATCCATAAATAATCTTGCAGATCTTTTTTACCAAATCATTGCCAACATCAAGTTTTGAGAAATTAGTATATGGCATTGGTATGCGGCAAGTTCATAAGATGCAAGATTGATTAGCTCTAGCAGTGGCTACATGGCTCAATTGAGGGGGAGATATTATGAACTATATATTGCAGCATTGATATGTGGCGAGTTCACAAGATGCAATAATGATTAGTCCCAGGAGTGGCTATATATGCATTGCACTCTTTTTTCTTTATGTCTGGTTTTTTTTCCATAGGGTTTTTTCGGCTGAAAGTTTTTAACGAAGCAATTAATGTATCCATAAAAGAGAGAAATCATAATATTTGTGCTCTACACTCTTTTTCCTTTTTGTTTGGTTTTTATCCCACTGGGTTTTTTCGGCTTAAGGTTTTTAATGAGGCAATATCATTCGATGCACATTCGTAATGAATATGATGAATATTCAAGGGGGAGTGTTATGAAATACATGAATGAATATTCATTATATTCATCTTATCCAATGTACTTATTATGGTACATTTGTATCAAATGTTCTAAGTACATCTCCCTATACAATGAACGTTCGTCTCCCTTATCATGTACATGGATCATTCGATACATTGATATTAATGATAAGTACATTCTTGTTCTTCTATAAATAGGAGTTTAGTTTTGATGTACAACACACAATCACACAGAAACACAATAGTGAGATACTAGAAATAAAGCTCTCTCATGTTGCTTTCTTTACCATCTCTAGTGTTCACTTACTTTATATTCTCAATCTCTTCTTTATTATATATTCGCAATGCAATATTTTATAACAGAAAAAACATAATAAAAAATGCCCTTGATGGGGGTAAATATGTCATGGTTTGAAAAGTTCAGGTTTTTCACGTCAATTTTTTTTTTTTTTTTGGTAAATGTATCACTTTGGGCAAAGTTTAGGATTTTTTTTTATAGCTTTTTCCCTTTTTAAATGACATAAATTAAGGTATTTTTGTTCTGCAAAAAAAAAAAATGAGTGATTTAGAAAACACCTTCTTAAAAATTATCACTTGTATTTTAAGAAATAATTGATCAATGAAATATGTCTCAATTATCTAAACATTTTCGTGCATCAACGAGAATTTTTTTGTGTTAATGTGTTTTTGTAACCATTTAAGTGATTAATTTTTAAAAATATTTTTTCAAATCATGCTCTTTCCACGAAGGATTGCGGCTGGCAATTCAATACGGATCACTATTTCAGAATTGTTTTTGGCTTTACTTTTTCGGTTAGAAATCAAGTGATAGACATGTATCTCACTTGTTGGTAGATAAAAACGCAACGATTTGATCCATCGCAAATTTCATATGATCTCAACATACAAGCATGGGCTATATGTAGTCTGAAGATCATAACACGAATGGATAGATTACTCGATCAGTGCTTAATTTATAATTTTTCCTCTTCTTTCTTTAAATAAGCGATGACGCATGTTAGCGTGCAAGATTGCATCATTTTTGTCTAAAACCCGCACAATCAAAATTCTTGTTCACAACCAAAAAAAAAAAAAAAAAAAAAGTGAAAAGCAATAGGATTTCGTAAGAGAAATGCCTAAACGCTTATTAAGAGACCATGCGAGGAAGTTTTGCTTTTTACAAATTTTCTTTTAATTTTTTCATATTCTTTTTCGTGTTGCTGTGCTGTTCTGTCTGGAGTTTTTTTCTTTTTTCTTTTTTGTTCATTTTGAGAATATTTGCGATTTTATATCTGGATAATCTGTAGAGCAATTAGTCAAAAGATCAGATCAGGTATAAGCAATGCAAAAAATATGAATGAAAATAAGATAGACGATGACGTATTTTTGCGACCGGCAAAGGAGGGGTTGCTGGCGCGTGCTTCCGATTCAGCTTCAAGTTCCGACGGACCGCTTTGGCTTCTCACGTTCGGCTCCAATTCGGGCGTTCTGTCTGGGACCTCCTAATGGGCAGCGGTGATTCCATCGTTTTCCGTTGATTCCGTGATGTTTTGGCTCGATTTCTTCATATTGGCAGGTGAAGATGGCGGAGTGGAATCCGGTGAAGGATTCGAGGACTCAAAGGTAATTGCCTCGAATCGAGAAAGCTCTCTCCTCTTTCTATTCAGCGTGTGAAGTGCTTGGAAGTCTTAAACGAGAACTTGATGTCGAACTAAGGAGTTGGCGTTTTATAGCAAAAACCAAGAGTGAACGAAGGTGATGCGAGTGGAAATCCTAGATTATGTTCTAGTTTATGTGGTGGTGATTGGACTTGATATTAGGATTATATTAGGTTGTTCATGTGCACTGATATTTGTTTCGGTGGTATCTAATTTTTTTTATCATAAGAAAAGTAAAACTCGTGTTAACTCAGGATATTATCATCATCCTTCAAAAAGAAATTGATAGTTAAAGTAGAGCAATTTCGAGGCAGTTTTCTTGGAAGTAAATTTGAAATTTACATGATGGAAGAACTTTCCTGCCGATAATTTTAAATGCTTGAGTTTACTTTCGAGAGTCGCCATAAGCTGAACAACATGATGCCTCATACTTCGAAGCCAATCTGTAATTTTCATACTATCTTTCAGTAAAAAGCCTCTAAAAATCTGTTAAGTTCAGATGTTGAAAGTTGTGAGGCAAATTTGTTGCAAAATTTTAAACATCATCGCATGATTCACACGTCACTTTTGGTCTTGACTGCTTAAGGCTCACTTAGTTTTAGAAAACACCTTTAGTTCCCATTTTCATAGAAACTGTTTTCAATGTTTTTTTGACAAAATATTTGTTCAGTGAAAATGATATATGTTATCAGGGATGAAAATTGTGAGAATATGCTCGGCTTACATCACATTCAAAAAACAGGCTTAGTTATTCCAAATCTTCATGTTTACATGTGGAATGAAAATACTAAAAAGTCATCTTAAGTTTGTGATTTTGATTTTGAGAATTTTCCTCTTATTCATCAAGTGCTTTCGGAGTGTTACCGAACACATTTTCTGGTCTGTTTTAATTCTCAAATGAGGAGCGAGAATCTCTAATAGGAATCGTTAGCTTCAACTAGCCAACATCTTTTAATCTCAAGCTCTTTCAAGTTTCTCAATTAAACGTAAGTGCTTAAGAACAGGACCACCCATCAAAATCTTCCTGATGACGTCATCACTCACCTTGACCTGGCAGATGGACAAAGACTTAAAGCAAAGTCTCTAATACCAGTTAATGGATGCGAGAGAGAGGTGCTAGTAATATGATAAAATTTTAATAGGTAACTTGAAACACATATATACCGGTAAAAATAAGACACAAAAAAAAATGACGGCCTTGCTCAACTAATGTACATTATGAGTAGCAAAAGACTCTACCTCACTATTATAGTTGGATTTCTCGCATTACTATAAAAACACTCGGAGCAAACTAGCTCATAGAAAACCACTTTGGGGGTTCGCCCTGAAGGCCACTCAACTTCCAACTTGGAAGGGGGAGGTGAGGGGTTTAAATCCCTACATTCTCAAGGGGGATTGGGGTGGGGACGATTTCATTTCAGGAGTGGGTTTCGACTCCCACGCCTGCAAGGAGAAAGACAAGTCGAGAGTGAGTGTTAGAGTAGGCTTAGTGTAGGACCGACAGAAAAAAAAAAACTAACTCATAGAAAGATACATTCTCTAAGGCTTCATTCGTGTCTTGAAAAATCAATATTTGGAAAAGATCTTTTTCCTAATTTTGATCATTTACATTTCCTTGAAAAAGAGGTAACATAAAATATATTCATTAACAAAAATGTTTGACACGAATTGTTGTTAATAATGAAAATTACTTTTTATCGACTCATTTTAAAAATAAAATGATTAATTTTAAGAAAATATTTTCTAAATTATTAATTTTTTTTTAAAAAAACGGAGTCGTGCTTTTCATTTTACCCTCGGTTTCTCTCGTGAAGTCCAACTCTCTTTCTCTATTGTTCTGAAGTTCACTGGTTCCGTGGCTTACTCCCAAACTCCACGTCAAAAACTCCATAAATGGGCCGCGCCTTGACATGATCAGTAGTCTGACGGGCCGGAACTCGGGCCCAAAGGGCCACTTGTTAAGCCCGACTTATGGCCCAATCCGGCCCGGCTCGGCCCGTAATCAAATTATCTTCTCTTCCTCGTTGTCTCCGCCGACCCTCGCTCCGGCCGCCGTCGGCACGATCGTCAGGTTGACCTCCAGCTCCTCCCTCCCCGTCAATCCGAGTTTCCGGCCTCCGGTCCGTGCTCTCCATCGAAGGCGGCTCCGATTCGGAGCGCGATTCGTCGAGCCTGTCGGGAATAGAGGAGTTCATGATCGTGCGCGGCCTCGGGGAGGCGTAATCGGCTGTCGAACGAAGGACGTGGGGAAGGGCTTGAGGCAGAATGTCTTGGTCTTCAAGCTTTCTTCTAGGGTTTTCGAGCTCTACGCTCCACTAGCTCTCTGGACACCCCCTCGCTGCTTGCTCTAGCAGCTGGTGGGGCTGCGTTTTTGGCTGCTTCCGAAGCTTTTTCAGCTATGGAGACCGACGAAGGGTCGCGGCACGTCCTTCCCTTTCAGCTTTAGTTCGACAAGCCGCTGGCTTCTCAGGTTCAGCTCCCGTTTCGGCCTTCTTTCCCGATTTGTTTCCGATTCAGTTTTGTGAGGTTTGTGCTCGATTTCTTGCGATTGGCAGGTGAAGATGGCGGAGTGGAATCCAGAGAAGGATTTGCTGGCGATGGTCACGGAGGACTCGAAGGTGGTGCTTCATCGCTTTCAATTGGCGGAGGCTGTGGACAATCTCTCCTTGGTAATTGCTTCGGCTCGAGAAAGTTCTCCTTTTTTTGTTTATTCAGTATGTTCGTTTCTTCGACGATGGCTTGTGTGCGTGCCCTTTGAGTCATCGGCCTTCTTGTTGTTGTTTATGAAATCACTTTTCGTTGCACATTCCATTGTATGTCGTTATACTGGATTATCTTAACTATTCAAATGTACTCCAGGTAAATGTATAACGTCATTATGCTGGCTTCCTGATGGCAAAGCTATTGCCTTGGGACTAGAAGATGGTATAGTTTCACGTTGAAGTAAGTTTGCTATGTTATTACTTTAACATTACCCTCCCAACTTCTCACTTAGAAATCTTCCTGCAACAATCCCTTATCATCAGAATGTGTTCTTCTCTAATCTCTCTTCGGAAAGATTCTGAATTGCTCAAAAGCCGCATGATGCATTGCAAACCGAAGCTTGCTCAACAAACATTTAGCTGCTAATAGAGATGGCAATCCGTGTTTATGGGTCCTGTCTCCTAATGTCAAATTAACAGTGGACTGCTAGATAGGTCATTCTGAGCATAGAAACTTAACAAATCTTGTTAAGAACACTCTTTTCGAACATGCCCCCTTTGTTAAATAGATCAAAACATGACCGCCACTTTTGCTTCTATTTTGTGAGAACACTATTGCTTGGTTGTCTCATTCACACTTTTGAAACACTCACCCAGGGAAATTACACATCGAGGACTTTATTCTACACCTAGAGATGAAGAATGAGAAGTTGGCAGCATTCCCATACTGCAGTTCATCCTTGTCAATTAGTGGTAAGAATTAGAATTTTTCACATTGCCCACACAATCAAGCTAAGGATCAATTCATTGCCATGCCATCAATCGTATACTCAAAAAACTATTTTCCTTGAGTTTCTTACTAGGTCCATTTGCAGTTTGGATGTTTGGTAACTTATTGTTGCCCATAGTCTTTCCTTTTTGTATCATTGTTTGATAAACTTGCCATTGTCATTAACAAATATATCTCATTGGCTAGATGTTGGAATTGAATTAATCTTATCCGTGCTCCTTACTCAAATTCCACTTTTACAAGCTACTCTTAAGTTTAAATATGACTGGCACAGGTTCGTTGTGCTTAATGGACCATTTCATCCTTGTTCCAACAGTTGGAAATGTGCAAATTGATGCTCCAAAGAAGAATATTTTTTTCATTTGAAGAAGTAAAATGCTAAAGTAGTAGGTTTTCCTATCAATTTTAGATAAATTGGAAGGTGAAAGTACGAAAAAGATGAATCATTAGTGGCCAGACAAACACAACAAGAATAATTATCTTCTTATGTTAGGGTTCATTGCAGCATGATTTACTGACTGAGAACTATTACGTACATGTTCATGATGATTGATACTATCATGGTATCTAGTAGAGCAAGATACTGCTGAGCATTCATGGTTCACATGCATACCATAGCCTCTTTAGGTACACAAGTATTGCTTCCGCCTGTGTTTTAGCGTGATGCAAGTATTGTACTTATTACTTTTACCCAGCAGAGGTATCAAAACTTCGCATTAGTTATGGCCATATTATAGGAACA
Source organism: Eucalyptus grandis (assembly GCF_016545825.1). Classification (NCBI taxonomy): domain Eukaryota; kingdom Viridiplantae; phylum Streptophyta; class Magnoliopsida; order Myrtales; family Myrtaceae; genus Eucalyptus; species Eucalyptus grandis. The sequence goes on along the minus strand of NC_052616.1, from coordinate 47,970,764 downwards.
TTTGAGTGAAATCAAGTTGATTTTCTTTTGCAACAGCTAGTAGAGTGCAGCTTGTGTTTTGGTTGCAAGAAAGCGGGCCCTAGTCTACATACTGGATGACGATGAAGATGAAATCTCTGATTCAGAATGAACGTCTGTTCGTGAATTTTTGGTGGTAATGCTCATGTTGCTCGTGGGTGGACCTCTAAGGGCGCGTTTGGTAACGATTCTTCCCGGAGGCGATTCCCGATCGAACCGATTCTTTTTGATTCTCGTTCCCTGAACGATTCTAAGCATTTTAAGCTATTTGGTAACTCGTCCAAAATTTCTAATTCGGAAGAGAATTGCGTTTGGTACCGTGTTCATTAATTGCTCCAAATCAATTTCTTTTAATTTTTAAATATTTTTTTTTACTTTTTCCTTTGTTTTCTTTTCTTTTTTTCATTTTTCCTTTGTTTTCTTTTTCTTTTTTTTTTTCTTTTTTTTCATTTTTTTCTTTTCATTTTCCTTTTTTTCTTTTCTTTTTTTTTTTTTCCTTTTTTATTTTCTTGTTTTCTTTTCTTCATGCCCTTCTTTTCTTTTTCTCATCTTTTCTTTTTAAATTCTACTCCAATTCTTTTTAATTACCTTTTTAGATTAAAATAAATTTGATATTGAATTTTCATAAACCATTCATCGATTAATTATATTTTTATACTAAGTAATAAAAATATTAACTAATCAATTTATATTATATAGTAAATAATAAACCATAGTATAAACTATACTAATATCCCTACAATATGTAATAAATAAAAATACTAAATTATAACATAAAATTAAATATGTATTCTATATACAACAAATATATATTTCATACTAGGAAGAAATAAAAATAAAATATAGAAATAATTTTTTTTTTTTTGATTTGGCACTTTTGATTCTCTTTTTGATTCTCGGATGGAGAATCATATTTTTCTGATTCCCGAATTCTTGTCCAAAACGATTCAGGGAGTAAATTTGTTCCCATAATCAGTTTTGGACAAAAAATTTACCAAACGCGATTCTGTTCCCAAACTGATTCTGGGAACAAAAAATCAGAATCAGACACTGTTTGGATGGTTACCAAATAGGGCCTAATACTCGAAGCTGCAGGAGGCATCAGAGTGAGAAGCAATGCGGGGGCTTTCCGATTGAAGCTCTTCGGCTCCACCCTTTTCGAAGAGTTTTAATTTATGCCTACCATGAACCTTTTCCGCTAGGCGGGCATTCATCGAAGAGAAAATGTGGAGTAAAAGCTAACTATTTATCTATTTAGTTAGATGGAATCGGCTGAAATATACTGACCCATGGCTTCTATCTAGGGGGTTAACTGTCTTCATTGTATTTCTGCAAGCTTTGATAGCTCTTTGATAGTGCCCAGCTTATGCTTCATGCGTTATTGTTTATTATTTCCATATATAAGATAACCAAATGTCTGCTTTGGATTGTTTATACTTTGGTTGGATGGTTTACATGGTGTAATTGACCGATACACTTCACATATGAATGTTGAAATCTATCACCTAAAATTGGCTCACTTCTCCATGTGTCACTATTGAGTGATGCATCCAATCCAATGTACAAAATACTCTCGCGTGAAAGGGCCAACCTCCTGGATTAGTATAATCGATATGACTAGCTAGATGTATAGTTAAAGAATGCATACTATTTTCCAATCTCAGATATTCGAAATTTGTAAATAAATGGTAGGTTTAAGATCACGAGATTATGTTTTGTATTCTTAACAAAGATTCATGTTTTGTATTTTAACAAAGAGTATCATGTAGTCAGTAAACTTAATGTTGTATAAACATACAAGAATCTAAAATTGTTTGATTTTATCATTTATTCACTAGGATTTATTGCCAATCTAAAGGAGAAACTCTTATAGACACAATAGCTTCGTGTTCAATCATCTGCACTGAGATAGTAACTGCATTTTATATATGATTATATGTATGTAACATGTGCATATGTGATATTCTATTAATTATTTTTATGATGACTCCCCGTCGACTTTAGTTAAATCCATTGTAAGATTTGCTTCATTTATTACTTTCCATATCTTCACGTCATCAAGGTATTCCATCCCAATCCATAATAAGTGCAGAAATAGTGAAAACGAAAGTTAATAATATGATAAAACAATAAATAGTTACCAGTGCAATCCATGTATTAAATTAAACTATCCACGAGCTGTCTTACACAAGCTCGTTTGGGAGAAACTAGTGTTAAAAATTTCAAGGACCGAGAAACAATAAGAGAAGACCAGGAGCACGAGTATTGCCAGAATACGGAGAGAAGCTTCACTCTTGATAGGAAACGGATAGAAGGTAATTTGCGTTTGTCACACAAAACACCTTTGGGTGAACCTTTGTCACAGCCATTATGTAGTCTTGTAAAATTTGCTCCTGCTATTATTTTAGTAATTATAGAACGAACTATGTTTGTAACTTAGCGTCCCTATTAAACTAATAGTCTGAATGGATGGAAGATAATGAGGGAACTTAGCATCATAATTTAACAGCGTATGCCTTGCGAAAAGTAGCTATATTACCTGTAAATAACAGGAAACACTTAAGACTCAATACATAGCACTCAATCGACGTGGTTGCAATGCCGATGCAGAACAAGCGCAGAATCTGAGCATGCTCTTTGAATGATATACCTTACGTTCCTTACATGTGAAAAATCAAAGAACCTTTTGGAGAAAGATGTTGAAAGAACTGGAGTAGAGAGACACTATTTGATGAAAAATTAGTAAATAAAGCTATTCTGTCCACCGATGAATAACATTATCAATGATAACAAGGTGCTATATGGACAAGTAACAAAAATGCCCTCGTCTAAGAAAAAGTCACGATAATTTCTATTAGACAGCAAATTGAGAATATATTTCGTAGTGCAACGATAGCGACGATAGCAACGATCGAATCGAGCTTGGACTTTAGTGAGGTGGTTCATCTAACTACACAAATCTGACGCCTCTCTTTCTAATGGCGAAACCCCACTGGCATCACGGCCTCTATCTTGAGCAGCGAGAATATTTAACGGCGGTTCATTACCTTTGACTAACCAACGTCTTTCAATCACGAGTTCTTTCGAGTTTCTCGAGTAAATGTTGTTGTGATCCCTCCTATGCGGACAACTTTCAAGGCCCGTAGCGGCCCGTTGTGTCATCTCATACGTTCTTTCTTTTATGATGAACGAGCCCGGAGAAGAAGTTAAAGCCCGACTTATGGCCCGGCTCGGCCCGTAATCAGATCCTCTCTCCTTCCTCATCGTCTCTCTCCCGCCTGTTCTGCAAAAATTCTCAGGCTTCCAGTGCACTTCGTTACTCTCTCGCTCGTCTCTTCCGTCTCGCTCTTCAGGCTTTCTTCTAGGGTTTTTGGGGCTCCACCCTCCACCAGCTCTCCCTCTCTCAGTTCGCATTTGCCGCCGCCGCCGCTTCTGTACGCTCCCTCGCGGCTTGCCCCGGCAGCTGGTGGCTGCGTTTTCGGCTGCTCCCGGAGCTTTTTCAGCCATGGAGACCGACGAAGGGTCGCGGCGCGTGCTTCCCTTTCAGCTTCAGTTCGACAAACCGCTGGCTTCTCAGGTTCGGCTCCGGTCGGCCTTTTTTGGTGACCTAATAATGGGCGGGTCGATTCGATTGTGTTCCCATTCGGTTTTGTGAGGTTTTGGCTCGATTTCTTACGATTGGCAGGTGAAGATGGCGGAGTGGAATTCGGAGAAGGATTTGCTGGCGATGGTCACGGAGGACTCGAAGGTGGGTGCTTCATCGCTTCAATTGGCAGAGGTTGTGGACAATCTCTCCTGGTAATTGCTTTGACTCGAGAAAGTTCTCTTTTTTTTTTTTTTTTTTTTTTTTTCAATTCAGTGTGTTCGTTTCTTCGACGATGGCTTGGTTGAAATGTCAAACAGCCTGACACAGTAAATGTCAAACAGCTCGGCTAATATTTTGATAGACGTATGACGCTGAAGCTGTTTGCTAAACTTCAAATGTACTAGCTGTAAGTTTATTCATATGATTGGATTATTCCAGATATCAGGTTAGATGTTCCACCAGAGCAAGCTAACTGGCTAGTAATTGTTTTCATTAGGTGGCTTCATCCAAGGACCTTTGTCATTTGATGGTTGCATGCGCAGGAGAACTTGTTGAAGACATTGTTGAATCAATTGCTTACTGCTTGATACTTCAATATTCCAATAGAGGTGAAATTGCACTAGGATTCAGTGTTATTCAAATTTGAGGTGAAACTTCTGTTCTAGTTTTTTTTTTTTTTTTTAATATTTTAAATAGTTTTTGTAGTAGTGATGTATTTGATATGATGATTATATTAGGATTGTTTATATGCACTGATATTTGTTTCAAAGGTATCAACTTTGTACAGAAAGTAAAACTCACATAACTCACGATATGATCATGATCCTTAAAACGAAACTGATGGTTAACATAGAGCAATTTTGAGGCACCATAAGCTGAACAACATGATGCCTCATACTTTGTAGCCTGAATGATTTTGTTCATGCTTAACAAGGTTTTCACCAACCTTTAAGTGTCATACTATCTTTCCGTAGAAACCTCTGGAAGTCAATGTAGTTTAGATGTTGAAAGTAGTGGGACAAAAATGCAGGAGTTACTCTTGCAAAATTTTAAACATTGTCGCATGATTTACGCGTCATTTTTGTTCTCTACCATTAGAGGCCTGCTAAGTTTTCGATTACATTTTTATAGAAACTGTTTTCAATGTTTTTTCACAAAAAATTTGTTGAGTGAACATGATGTATGTTGTAAGGGATGAAAGTTGTGAGAATATGCTCGTCACAATAGGAAAATAGGCTTACTTAATTGAAATCTCCATGTTTGCATGTGGAATGTGAACACTAAAAAGTGGTCTTTAGTTTATAATTCTGATTTTAAGAGTAGTTTTCCTTTCATTAACTGCTTTTGAAGTGTTATCAAACACATTTTCTGGACTGTTAACATTCTCAAATAGAACGAGAACAGATTTCTGAGAATCTTTATCAGCCCAATGCCTCCTTAGATTCTCAATCTCTTCCTGTCTGCAGTAAAAATGAATTTCATCAAATTGCTCGACAGTTTTCTGACATTGAAGATTTACTTAATGTCGTCTGGACATCATTATCGGTCATGCACAAGCAGTGGGCTGATGCCATGAACATATTTCATGAGAAGTTTGATTTGTTATGAAGCCTTATTAATGACCATGGTTAGTGGTCCTATTAATACAGAGCAGTAGATGGCTTTCCATTGTTCTTCATTTGACTGTTTCTGTTTGCTTATCTAGGTCTTGACTCCTCTGCTCAAGAGGAATTTTTGAGTCTTCCAGGTGGTGCTAGGACCAGTCCTGCAGTCCATCAGTTTCTTGTTAATTCTCTGGGTGAAGTGGTACGGCTGGTTTTTTAAAGTTCTGGTGTCACTATAGGACTTCTGTTCTTTTTGGTTGGTTTTATGATCTTAGTCTGCTAGTTTGTTCAATGATAGGGTATGAAGCGTGTACCAAAAGTTGTCTGTGGTGCTGGAAAAGAACTTTAGCTGGTTGTCGTCAATCATCTGCAGGTGCGCGTTATTACCTTTGCATTTGGCTTTTTCTCTGATAAATTATTGAGTTTTAAGCATCGCATAGAACAGTCATGGAGGGTGATCAGATAGATGTAGGAATTTGTTATAGTAAGTTATACTTCACACATTTTGAGACACGCCATATCTTTCAGAACATCCTGGTGTTAAATTCTTTTACAAACCTATCGTATGCAATGATATGGATTACTAACATTATTTGGCTGGAAAGGGTGAGGTAAAATCTGATTTGATTCTGATTTAACAAGTTGGCAATCTCTACTGTAAGTTATGCTTCACACATTTTGAGACACGCCATATCTTTCATAATCATTGGTGTGAATTTGAACTTGATCTAAGTTTGGGCTTTCAGAATACTGTAAATTGAGGTATGGATATCTTTCATATGGTGGATGGTCACCAAACATCGAATAAGATAGAATTGTGTTGAGTTTTATATATACGAGCAACCAAATGACGGGCATGAAACTTGTGAAACATAGTTTGATAGGCCTCGAGAAGATTTGGGTTCTGAATTCCAAAACAAATGCCCCTTAACAGGTATTATCCTGCCCGGGAATTGAGTTAAATCCTTCTTTTCTTGTTGCACTGTAAACGGATGCCCTGCCAAGCCCAGAGTTCTTGCTCCATAAAAGCTCCAATGACCCAAAGATCATTCGGTGCAAGCATCGGAAATTGTCCAAACCATTCTTGTCCCTAAACGGTGGAGGAAACGCCTGTTAACCAGTATTTTGCCTCTTTGTTTTAGGTAATCAGAAGTGAGGATGATCACATTGCTTTTTCCAGATTACAATTTCAACAACTAGTCCACCGCCACATTCGCATCAATGTGATGTCCCATGAGTCCTCCGACGCTTCTGTACTAGCTCTGCTGGAACAGGGCCAAGCCTCCTCCCGTCAGGCCACTTCATTTCGTTGGGATGTGCAACGAGATTATAATTGAACGTATGGGCCCGAATCAAACGATGTCGTTTTGTAGACAAACGAGATAACGATGCCTTAATATGATAATATTTGCAAATTGACGTGAATTAAGATTCATTTTGTTCCGCAAAAAATGAATGATGTGAAAAATACCTTCTTAAAAATAATCGCTTGTATTATTTGAAATAATCAATCAAAAAATACGTCTCAATTGTCGTGCACGACGAAATCTTTTTGCATCCGTTCATTTTTATAATTGTGAGCAATTATTTTTTGAAAAATATTTTCCAAATTGGTCGCTTTTTCCGCAAAAGGATTTCGGCTGGCAATTCAATATTGATCACTATCCCAGAATTGATCTTGGCTTTATCTTTTCGATTGGAAATTGAGAGCGATGGACATGTATCACACTCACGGTAGATAAAAGTGCAGTGATTTGATCCATCGCGAACCTCGTATGATGTCAACACACAAGCGTATATGCGGGCTATATGCAGTTCGAAGATCAAGACACAAATGGACAGACCACTTGATCTGCACTTATGGATTTTCCTCATCTCTTTTTAATCAGCGATGATGCACATTAGTGTGCAAAAAGCACATCGTTTTTGTCTACAGCAGCAGAATCCACCTGATCAACATTCTTGTTCGCAACCAAAAAAAGAAAACGGTTTGTAAAAAGTAATAAGATTTCCCAGAAAAAATGCCTAAATGCTTATTAAGCAGTGGTAACTTTCTGATGCTGGGGATCGCCGATCTTCATTCCCCTGAAGCAGTAGCAGCCGTAGAATCTGTAGAGGCGAGTTGTTAACCTCCGAATCCATTAGCTTCTAGCACTGGCGAAACAGACTCAGGAGATATTATCGACAACGATGACGACGATGAGCATGGTATTTGCCAAGCAGGAGTTCCAACAAAGCACGTGAGGTCCGAGTCTGGCGAAGAGGATACGTGTGGGGGGATTGGAAACAAACAGTCGAAAAAGAAACCAAGAAAGCGTACCAAGATTCTTGAGTTACGATGATTTGTGTTTCGTTGTGTGACTTTCTATGCGATAACAAGAGAGATGCAAAGGTAGGAACTTCTATATGGTGACAGCAAGCTTGCAATATGTATGTTTTTTTTTTTTTTTTTGCATTTGTTCATTTTTGTAACTGTACGAGTAATTATTTTTTGAAAAATATTTTCCAAATCATTCGTTTTCCGCGAAGGATTTCGATTGGCTATTCAATACAGGTCACTCTTTTGGAATTGATTTTCACTTCATCTTTTCGATCTAAAATCAAGAGTGCATGTATCACATTGGCTAATAGTTAAAAGTGTAGCGATTTTTATGTCACTGACCTCGTATGATCTCAACACAAGTGTGTATGCGAGCTATATGCAATCCGGAAATTAAAACATGAATGGACAAATCACTCAATCCGTGCATAACTTATAGATTTTCCTCATTTCTTTTTAATTAGCGACGATGCACGTTAGCATGCAGGAGCGCGTCATTTTTGTCTACAGCAGCAAAACCCACCTGATCAAAATTCTTGTTCACGATAAGAAAAATAAAGGCTTGTAAAAAGCAATAGGATTTCGTAAAAGAAATGCCTAAACGCTTAGTCATACGAAGAAATTTTACGATTTTTTTTCAATGGGCTGCTTTTCTATTTCATTTTTTCATCTTCTTTTTTTTCTTTGTCTTTTTTTTTTTTTTTTTTTGTTGCTGTGCTGTTCCATTTGTAGTTTTTTTTCTTTTATTTATTTTGAGAATTTTTGTGATTTTATTTCTGGATAATTTGTAGAGCAATAATCAAAAGTTCATGTCGGGCATGAGCAATGCAAAAAATGAATATGGCTCAATCTTATCAAATCTTCATTTGCTTAGCAAAAAGGAGACAAGGTAAAAAGAAACACCTTGATTCCCACCGTTCTCGTAATGAATTTCAAATAACGAACTATTATGTGCTCTTTGAATATTACCAACTATTAGTCCGATCAATCGTTGCCGTACCAAGTGTTATGAACCTTCTTCCATTGGAATAACGAAGATTATAACAAAGTACAATGCTTTTCAAAACTAGTCGGTAGACATCATATGCATTCTGAAGATTTCTCAACCCATTTGGTATGAAAAATGGAAGGTACGAAATAAAAATAGAACAGAATGGAGAAATGAAACGAAATGGAAAGAGGAATAGAGCCGAACGAGGGTTAACCTATTGATTCAGAAGATTCATATTCCATTGTGAAACATGTCCTTAAAAAAAGTAAATGAGGACAAAAGGAAAAAAAATTAGCAGGTGCACCTGGGATCCGATAAAAATTTCAAATTTTCAATTTCAGAGAAAAAGGAAAAAGAAAGGAAGACCCACCCTTCCCCCCCGCCTCCGACTATTAGACCAAGCGTAATAGCTCTGTTCCAGCGGAGCTAGTGGCTGCGGTCCTCGGGCTGCTTGATGTAGACTGACGAAGGAGGGTCGCCAGCGCGTGCTTCCGTTTCAGCTCTAAGCTTCGATTAACCGCTTTGTTTTCTCAGGTTCAGCTCCCGGTCGGGGCGTTCTTTCTATGAAGTAGTGGGTGGGTCTAATCGACTGTTTTCCAATTCGGTTTTGTGAGTTTTTGGCTCGATTTCTTCTGATTGGAAAGTGAGGATGGCGTGAGTGGAATCCGAAGAAGGGTTGGCTGGCGATGGTCGCGGAGGACTCGAAGGTTTTTAAGATGTCTATCCTAGGTTTTGGCTCGATTTCTTGTGTTCGAGCGATGTAATTTAAGATGTGATGAAAGCAATTGTCTGTTATTTTTAAGCTCATGAGATGTCTACTTGATTGGAGCGAAGCAAGACATCTCTGCAATTTTCTTTTCTTCAGAACCAAGTGTCTGAATATGGGACTGTTTGGTTGTAGAAACACTGCAGCGGATAAAAGAATGACAACTTTTTGCACTGTTTGTTATCACGAAATGTTCGCAGAAATGCAACTTCGTGTACATTTCCAGGAGACATTAAAGGGTTTTAATTTATTCTTCTTTTTTCACATTTTTTTGGGCCTCTTGCCTATTAAATGATTGAGCTATTCTCACCTTCAATGCTGGTTTGATAAATCTTTTCAACCCGATCTCTTATCAACACGCTATGTACTCACATAATATCAATTATCGTCTATGTGTTGATAGATTATTGGAGTAGCTTATACAGTAAAGTTATCAGCTATATGTTGATAGATTATTGGAGCAATTTACACAGTGACTTTGACACATCAGTAATTCTAAAGATAATAGTAAGTGTACTCAAATGATAGTGATAATTTCCCAAAGAAGTTAGTAACTTGAACAAGTTGACTCAAATAGGAGCCTGTAATTTTCTATTAAAGTTAGTGATGAGTATATACGCCCCTGCAAAACCAACTCAATCACACCCCTGCATATTACTAAAAAAGAATAGGAACAAAGGAAAACAGAAAAAAGGTAGATGAAAAGTAGATAAAGTCGGGGCCCAATTTCCACTGCAACAATTAGCAATTAGCAATTAGCAAAAGGGAAGTTCGGATCCCCACCTCGTCCCCGTGTGGGGCCCCGACCACCCCCGCCGACACGTCAATATCGTTCATTGCTTTGGGATATATCTTTTCACCCTTCATCTTTGATGCCTGGCTCCCCATCCCAGAGCTCCCGCCTTCAGTGACTTGTAATGAATCTTCATGCCTACGGATTAATATCTAAAGCTTCATTGAACCAGAAACATTCAAGACCTTACACTCAAAAGTACTCCTACACCACCCTCACTCATTCTCGCTCTTCACCGGACCACCGCCTCCAACCATCAGCTCACCATTGTGCCGGCCATTACATCTACAAAACGTAGGGAACAAAAATAAGGATACAATTGGATAAACCAACCAGAATACTCGAGCCTAAAAATGAACCCTTGGACCGTCGGTTTTTCAGAGGCTCCTTGTCGATGACCGTCGTTGAACGCAGCAGGAAGGCCTAGTTTATCAGTGGCGTAGCTAGGCTGCGACGGGCACTCGCAACCGGCGACTGGAACCTTTATGACTTATCTACGAACAGAACAACGATCAGCAAGAGAGTCTCCGGACGAGATCTGGGCTCTTCGGTTTTCACGGTGAGGAAGGCAGGGAGCAATAGTGGAGCAGGAAAGGGCGGCTCGGCAACGGCGAGGGCAAGCAGCTATGGCGACTAATGGCGTGGAGGGGAATGATGGAGAGGCTCATTGACCATCTATCTTGTGGCGCCTCCCACCTTGAACGTAAAAAGAAGATGGGAAAAGATTACGTTTTATTTTCCCAACGGATTTTGGGTTGTCGCGCCTAAATCGAATGTCTAAAAAAGATTAAGACTAGTGAAACAATAATTTCTTTTTCCTGGTCAAAGGTCGATACTTTGGTTTGACCAACAAAGTGATACTAATCAAATTTTTTTAGTCAAGAAACGAATCTCGCCGCAATCCGAGATCTTGAGTCTCAAATTTTTCTAATTTTAACCATCGGGAAGATTCAAAGGTCGACAATAATATATAATAAAGAATATTACAATAAGCATTGGTATTTTCTTAAAAGTTTTGGTAACTTACCAAAATATTAATGACTGAATAAGTTATAGGTCAGCATTTTGTTATCAGATGGTTTTGTTATTTACCAATGTTATTTGCATTTTATGTACATAGAACAATCTTTAGATGTTTACACAATAGAATCTTCCTTTATGTTATGAACTCTTTTCCTGGTATCTTCCGAAGCCAAGCTAATACCGCTTTTCAGTTTGGTTGGATTTGGTTCCACTTTCAAAAAGTTATGATTGACAGCCCTATTTTTTTTTTTTTTTTTTATATGGAGGATGAATCAACCTATTCCACACAAATTAAGAAAAGTCATCATCTTCATAAAAACTGAATTTCCAACTTTTGCAATGGAGAACATATTTAATTAGCAGTTTTTGTCTCTCATAGGAAACAAAATATCGGATACTGACTATGCTAGTTATTCGGCCTCCCAAGGGATTGCCTAGGAGCTCAGACAATACCTAGTGCTATCATTTGGTCGGTAGCACGGAAGGGCTCGAGCATCCGGTCCTCTCCACATAACTTTGCCACACGCCCACAATGCCTCCTAACACGTATGTGACTTAGTTTAATCTCCAGGCTTCGATCCAAATCTGAGTTGGTAGAACTTGAGCCATAAGCTCAACAACCTTAATTACTAGAATCATGGAGTTGCCATCTAAATGGAGACGCACATTGTGGATGCCAATAGTCTTGCATTTGGCATGGTGGTGAGGCGAGGAAAGTCTTCTCTAGTTGCATTCTTGTTAGCCAATTTGAAAATAAGAAACATGTCCATCCTAGACTGGCGAACTTCATGAATTGCTTGGGTTATCATTCCTTGCGTTCATGCCAATATAATTCAAGACGTTGAAACATTCATCTACTATTTTTCGAGCTCATGAGATATCATACTTTGATCATGAATGTAATTTAAGCTAAAGAATTATCTCATAAAAGTTATTTATGGTTAATTTTTATTTTATCTTCTTTTTTTTTTTTATTATTATTATTTTTATATATGTTGGCAAAGTTTCACTAATTATTTGTGTCTATTACTAAGTAAGTTGAGTATACCAGTATAATATCACAAATCAAGCGGAATCAAGCAAACATTTTCTTTCACGGGCTCAAGCTCACTTATGTACGCCTACTCAATCTTATTCATACTCGATTATTATATGAATGATGACTTTCTCAGATGTCGGACAAGCTTGGATTAAAAAATTTAAGTTTCGGCGCTCGGCAATTCAAGACGTGCGAGGCCCATCATCATGGGCTGGTAGATGTATTAAAAGGCACGGGAAAGTGGTTGCCTCTCCATCGAGCGACACGTGTCTCCATACGGGAAGCCAGAAACTTAAGTCCGAGTGAAATGAACCCTCCAATCGGAGGAGGCTCTCCTTCCGGTTCCTCCGTTCGATTGTCGATCCCCACATGGCGAAGAAGAAGCGATCGCCGACCTCCTCCTCTCGTCGATGCGAAACCCTAGGCGACGATGCCGATTGCACCAGCCACCTTGCCCCCGACTTGGTGATCCACCACGTCTTCTTGTTCCTCGACCTCGCACGCATTATCCGCACGTGCGTTTTTGTCGAAGCGGTGGCGATCCTTCTGGACCGCCGCCCCCGGACCTCGTCTTCTCCTTCCCCTGGTGGAACGCCTCCCCCTCCGTGGACGGCGTCTTGATCCTCTAGGCGTCGCCCAAGGTGAGGAAGTTCCACATCGACGTCGATTTTCTCGACCGTTGCGCGCCTGAGCTCAGTCCGTGGCTTCGCTTTGCTGTCGACCGCCGTGTCGAGGACCTCTCAGTCGATGTGACTGAGGTTGTGCGAGATGGCTGGCCATTTCGCAGTACCGCTGCTCCTTTTATGGATGATCTTCGTTTGGTGAACCTGCACTCAGGGCTCTGTTGCTTCTCTTTGAGTAGAAGTATCGCTTGGATTAATGTTAGGTCCCTGTCCATCTGTGACTCGGAGGTGATGCATGAGATGTCGAATGGCAGCCCTGTTCTCGAGTACCTTAGTTTGGAAGGATGCTACGGTTTAAAGCGAACCATCAGGGTTTGTTCGAGAACTTTGAGGGAAATTGTGGGCAATGGCTGCTTTCGGTATGCACTTGATGAGGGTTTCCACTTGGAGATTTCAAGTCCTCTGAGAGGATTTTCTGGTATGATGAGGCAGCTGGTAACGGAAGTCTCAATCCTTGATTGAAGTGGAGTCGAACTTTTCTTCACGAGAGGCGAGGATTTTGGAAGGCCATCTGATTGTTTTGTTCAAAATCGGTTCGAGTCTTACAGAGGGTATTGCAACCTGGTTGAGGGACTGCTTCAGAAGCTGCAGAACGCGACTAAGCTTTTGATTGGTAGTTGGTGCCTTCAGGTGAGCAGATTGTTTTTTATTTCAAATTTAACTCGTTTGGTTCATACCTATGGATAATTCATTCTTCCCTCTTCCTCGATTTAAGGAAATTCATTCCAAACTTCAGCACAAGGAATCTGGTTTGCATCGTTTGCTACTCTGCCTGATGACCACTGGTGCAAATACACATTGTGCCTTTAGAATAACTACTGAAAAACCAAAGAAAAGGCAGCTGGTTTAGGGTCATTCTTTTTCCTGGTCAGTAGTGCATAACCATCATTCTAAAGATCATAGTAAATTGTCAATGAAAAGTTGTGTCCTGTTTTTTAAAAGACTGAAAAAGCAGTTGTTGACTAGAATTAGTATATAAGTTCTACTATTTCAAACTCAAAAGCTTTAGCATCACTCAATTTGTCATATAGGTGGGAACCAAAAGTGTTCTCAAAGCATACACTTGCTGGGTTTTTTAAACAGTATTTTGAAGGAAGAGTAAATTATCTTATTCTTTTGCCTTTCAATTTTTGAATGCGCTTAGGTTTTATCACTTGTGGCAGAGGTACAAGGTGTGCCATTTTCTTTGCCCAATTGCAAGTTCTGACTCTGCATGCATGTTGGCCTTATTCCCCATTTGCTTTTCGTTAAATGTGCTATGGTCCTTTTCCCCAAATAAATCACTTCAATTGCCAATCCAGTTCAAATTGCATTTGATGGAGAGTTGGTGAATATAGAGGTTAAGTGCTTGGAATTCTAAATGAGAACATGACATCAAACTAAGGAGTTGGTGTTTTACACAAAATGAAGAGTGAATGATGGTAATGGGAGGGAAAATTGGAGATGACATAGTTGCAAATAAAGAATCCCAAGCTGATACTAGTTGAATGAAGGGATTTTAATTTATAGGCGCTAGATTCTATCAACTTGTAGACAAGATTGGTGCCTTTGGAGATTTCCATTAACCGAGAATTAGACCAACTCCAATAACATAACTGACAATCATCTAGACCAACTGGAAGTGTACCCTACTCCTGTATTGCCATCTTTTTGCCCTTTCCAGTACACCAGTCAAAGTGTTCATGAAGATAAAGAACTTGAATTGGAGGGGATGTCATTTATGCTAGATAGACTAGTTATGTCCAATGCAGAAATGCTTGATGCCCACTTGGAGTTGGCAGGTTTTACCCCTACAAAATACGATCTTAATGGCATCGGGCATCTATATAGTTTTCCTTTAATTTCTGTTAGTGACTCTCATGATGTAATATTACTTTTGGCTCCGCTCTTCCTCTTCTTGTACTGATTGAGTGTAATATTACTTCTGGCTCCTCTTCTTCCTCTTCTTGTACAGATTGAGCATTCCCTACAAGGATTTCTCACATTCTGTATTGTTAAAATGTAGAGTCTAGTCTGGAAAGTTTTGCACATTTTGTATTACTTGAAGTTAATTTATCTTCTTCTGATTACAAAGGAGCATTTTGTCGCATCATTTTGATTAATCAAGTTTGTTGTTGGGAATTTAACTTACTTGTGAATAGGATATATCTCAAGCTATGCTGCATACATGTATACATGGAGGGAGAGTTGGAGAAAGCAACGACCGGCGAGAGAGTCTCCGGACGAGATCTGGGCTCTTCGGTTTTCATGGTGGGGAAGGCATGGAGCAACAGATAAAGCAGGAAAGGGCGGCTCGGCAATAACAAGGGCAAGCGGCTATGGCAACTAATGGCGTCGAGGGGAATGATGGAGAGGCTCATGGACCATCTATCTTGTGGCACCTCCCACCTTGAACGTAAAAAGAGATGGGAAAAGATTACGTTTTAGTTTCCCAGCGGATTTTGGGTTGTCATGCCTAAATCGAATGTCTAAAAAAGATTAAGACTAGTGAAACAATAATTTCTTTTTCCGGTCAAGGGTCGATTCTTTGATTTGACCAACAAAGTGATACTAATCAAATATTTTTAGTCAAATGGATTCACGATATTCTATCACGACAATCCGTGATCGGCCCAGATCTTTGAATTTTCTAATTTTGACCAGTCTCGGGAAGATTCAAAGGTCTTGAATCTAATATATAATAAAAAATATTACGATAATATATTAACATTGGTATTTTCTTAAAAGTTTTGGTAACTTACCAAAATGTTAATGACTGAATAAGTTATTGGTCAGCATTTTGTTATCAAACGGTTTTGATAGTTTCCAATGTTATTCACATTTTATGTACATGGAACAATCTTCGGATTTTTACCCTGTAGAATCTTCCTTTATGCTATGGACCTCTTTCATGGTATCTTTCGAAGCCAAGCTGATGCCACTTTTTAGTTTGGTTGAATTTGATTTCACTTTCAAAAACTTATGATTAACACCCCTAGTATTTTCTATATGGAGGATGAATCAATCTCCTCCACACAAATTAAGAAAATTCATCATCTTCATAAAAATCAAATTTCCAACTATTGCAATGGGGAACATATTCAATTAGCAGTTTTCGTTTCTCCTAGGAAACAAAATATCAAATACTGACTATGCTAGTTATTCGGCGTCCGAAGGGATTGCCCAGGAGCTCAGACAATACCCAGTGCTATCATTTGGTTGGTAGCACGGTAGGGCTCAAGCATCCGGTCCTCTCCAAATAACTTTGCCACACGTCCACAATGCCTCTTAACACGTCTGTGACTTAGTTTAATCTCCATGCTTCAATCCAAATCCAAGTTGGAAAAACTTGAGCCATAAGCTCAACAACCTTAATTACTAGTATCATGGAGTTGCCATCTAAATGGAGATGCACATTGTGGATGCTAATATTCTTGCAGATGGTGGTGAGGAGAGGAAAGTCTTCTCCGGTTGCATTCTTTTAGCCAATTTGAAAATAAGAGAACATGTCCATCCTAGACCAGCAAACTTCATGAATTGCTTGGGTTATCATTCCTTGCGTTCATGTCAATGTAAGTCAAGACGTTGAAACATTCATCTCCTACTTTTCGAGCTCATGAGATATCATACTTTGATTATGAATGTAATTTAAGCTAAAAAATTATCTCATAAAAGTTATTTATGGTTAATTTTTATTTTATTTTTTTTTTTTATGTTTGCAAATGTTTGCAGATGTTTGCAAAGTTTCACTAGTTATTTATGTCTACCACTATGTAAGTCAGCACTCGAGTGTAATATAACATATCAAGCGGACTCGAGCAAACATTTCCTTTCACGGGCTCAAGCTTGCTTATGTATGCCTACTCGATCTTGGTCATACTCAATTATTATATGAATGATGATTTTTTAGATGTCGGAGGACGAGCTTGGATTAAAAAAAAATTAAGGTTTGCAATACCGGGCGATTCAAGACTTCTGAGCCCCATCATCATGGGCTCCGTTCAGATGTCGATCCCCACATGGCGAAGAAGAAGCAGTCGCCTACCTCCTCTCCATCGGTGCGAAACCCTAGGCGACGATGCCGTGCATCAGCCACCTTGCTACTCGGTGATCCACCACATCTTCTCGTTCCTCAACCTCGCAACTTGTCCCATCATCATGATCCATCTGGACCGCTGCCCCGGACCTCTTCTTCTCCTTCCCTGGCGGAACGCCTCCCCGTCTGTGGACAGCGTATTGATCCTCTAGGTGTCACCCAAGGTGAGGAATTCCACATCCGACGTCGATTTTCTCGACCGTTGCGCGCCCGAGCTTAGTCCGTGGCTTCGCTTTGTTGTCGACCGCCATGTCGAGGACCTCTCAGTCGATGTGACTAAGAGGTTGTGCGAGATGGCCATCCATTTCGCAGTACCACTGCTCCTTTGTGGATGCTCTTCGTTGGTGAAGCTGCAAATAATCTCAAGTTCTGTCCATATGCAGCTCGGAGATCACGGATAAGGTGATGCATGACATGTTGAAGGGCAGTCCTGTTCTTGAGTGCCTTAGGTTGGAGGAATACCACAATTTGAAGCGAAAGTTCATACTTTGTTCGAAAACTTGAGAGAAATTGTGGTCAATCGCTACTTTTGGTATGCACTTGATGAGGGTTTCCCCTTGGAGATTTCGAGTCCTCTTTGCTGTCCTGTCATTTTGTTTGAGAGGGTTTTTTGGTATGACAAGGCAGCTGGTAATGGAAGTATCAATTCTTGATTCAAGTGGAGTTGAACTTTTTTATTAGAGGTGATGATTTTGGAAGGCCAACTGATTGGTATGTTCAAAATTGGTTCGATTTTTACAGAGCTTGGCCCATCATCTCGATATTTAAGCAGGCATGAGTGTTTGTTATCTATAAGATGCTGATTTGAATAATTCATTAGCATATTCTTTTTTTAATCCAAGAGTAAATGAGGATGGTCGCACCGCTTTTTCGAAATTACGTTTCAATAACTAATCCACCACATTCGCATCAATGTGATGTCTCATTGGGCCTGAAAGGGCCCTTCGGGGCGTTGTTTGGCAAGGCTATAAAGTCCGGCCCGGCCCAGTTGATCCCGCGGCGGCCCTTTACGGCCCGATTCCCACCTCTCTCCTCCTTCCTTGTTCTTACTCCAGCAGAGCTTTCTAGCTATGGAGACGAGGCAGGGTCGCAGCGTGTGCCTCCGTTTCAGCTTCAGTTCGACAAACCGCCTGGCTTCTCAGGTTCGGCTTCCGCCCGGCGTTCTTTCGCGACCTAATGGGCGAAGAGGGGGTGAGTGGAATCCGGAGAAGGATTTGCTGGCGATGGTCACGGATGACTCGAAGGTGGGTGCTTCATCGCTTCAATTGGCAGAGCCTGTGGACAATCTCTCCTGGGTATTGCTTCGATTCAACGATGGCTTGCTGTGTTTGCCCTTTGAGTTATTGGCCTTATCTCGTTCTACTTCTTTCGCTTTTCCTAAATGTGCTATGCTTCCTTTTCCCGAGAGGAAACACTGTAATTGTCAATCTAACTCGAATCGTGTTCGATAGAGAATTGGACGAATATAGAGGTATCAGGTGCTTGGAAGTCTAAATGAGAGTGTGACGTCGAACCAATGAGTTGGTCTTTTTTACGTAGAAACGAAGAGTGAATGATGGCGATGGGAATGGAAATCTAGAGATGACTTAGTTGCGAGTAAAGAATTCCAAGCTGCTATTAGTTGAATGAAGGGATTTTATCTCTAGGTGCAATAGATTCTTCTCTACTTCTCGACCAGGTTGTTGCCTTGGGAGAGATTTTTTCCATAGCCTAGTGGACAGTCATCTACACTGACCACAAGCGTACCATACTCCTGTATGGCCATCTTGTTGCCCTTCTTTGTACACCAGTTCAAGTGTCCATGAAAATAATTAACATGAATCAGAGGGAATGCCATTTATGCTAGATAGACCGGCTATGTCGGACGCATAAATGCTTGATGCCCACTTGGAGTTCGCAGGTTTAGCCACTGCTGAATACCATCTAAATGTCATTAGGCATCTAAAAAGATCTTACTCTTGACGCCTTTTCTTTTACTGATTGAGCATTCTTTTACTGACTGAGCGTGCCCTACAAGGAGAGATTTATTGGATATTCAAATATAGACTATAGGCAGAAAGTTTCTCACATTTCGTATTGCTTGAAGTTTTATTTATCTTCTTGTCATTATTGCACGGCATTTCGTCACATCATTTTGATTAATTAAGTTCGCTGGGGGAAATTTTAATTTTTGAATAGGATATATCTCGAGCTGTGCTGCATACTTATATGACAATCTGGTCGAGTGGGATGGAGGGAGAAATTGGAGAAAGCAAAGAGACTAGGAGGGTCAGGGGAGCTGCATCCAAGTATGTTGGGTTCTTATATGACTTAATCTTTTGGTAATTCAAATTTGTAAAAACTTAGGATTAGATGCCTAGCCTTAGTAGTTCTTGATGTCTATTCTCACTGGAAAATTTTAGAAAGGAGATTTTTTTCTCCAGAAACATCTCAATGCTTCGCTTGTCATATTGTCTTCTGGATATGGAGAATGTTTTGAGTGCACTATAGTACTTGAGCCAATCCTTGAATGGTTTCTCTTAAGATCCCGAGTTGTAAATACTATTACACTTGTAATCCTCGCCTGAAGTAAGCTTTCGTGCATCCACTTCACCTTGAGGTTCCATAATTGAACAACAAGATTTGTTTTTTGATGATATTGGATTGGAGGCTGCCAACAAGATATAGACTCCCTTGCTTTAGATGACCTACTAGCCCAAATAAATCCCATATCGAGTGACTAATATCCCTCTCAGTTATTTTGTACAGTTATGACATTTTGCCTCACTTCATAAATTTTGATTAACATTTTGTTGGTTAATGTCTGTCCTCTTTCCTCTTCTTCTGTTTATTTTATTGGGAAGAAAATACTCTCTCTCTCTCTCTCTCTCTCTCTCTCTCTCTCTCTCGTTTATAATGAATTCACTTTCTTTGCACATTTCAATGTGTGTCGTCAATACTGGCTTCTCTTAATCATTCTAATCTGTTCTAGATAAATATATAACATCATTATGCTGGTGTCCTGATGCAAGGTTGTTGTCTTGGGACTTGAAGACGGTACAGTTTTACTGCATGATGTAAAGTAAGTTTTCTATGTTGTTACTTGAACATTACCCTCATTACTTCTCAACTAAAGATTCCTCCTACAACATTCCTTTATCATCAGAACGTGTTCTCTAGTCTCTCTTGGGAAAGATTCTGATTGCTCAAAATCTGCATGATGCAATGCAAACAGCAAACTGACTGAACATTCAGCTGCTAATAGAGATGGCACTCCATTTTTATTAGTCATGTCTCTCAATGTCAAGTTAACAATGGATTGGTAGATAGGTCAATTTGAGCAGGATAAGATTAACAAAAGATTTTAATGAAAAATTCTAATTGAACATGACCCATTTGTTAAATAGGCAAGAGATGAATAACCCGTTTAACTAATTAGATTGAATTGAATGGGTCATTCTATCTAGACATGACCAACATGACATATGTACCATATGCATATCTTCATCAATGTCAAATAAATTTGAAAAGAAACTAGTTGTAAGCTTACAAAATCCTAGGTTTACATGAAATTTTATATTTATATAGTGTGATCAAATTTTAATTTGTAATGACTATGGAAACCAAATTCATGTATGATTTTTTATTAGAGAACTTACTGAACTAAATATAAACAGGTCATGATAGGTCAGGTTGTTGATCAAGTTGGCTCTATTGTTTAGTTAGATAGATTGCATGAGTCAATTTGTGTTTCGCAGTTTGAACTTTGAACCCAGAACAATATTTATTTATTAATTAACTGTTAAGTAGGTAGCCTCACCTAAGTGGTCACATGGAAATGTGAGTCATGAATTAAAAAAAAAAATAAATCTTTGGATTGTGGATCGTGATTTTCATCCAATGGAATCATAAAATCTGATATAATGTTTGAGATTGGTATTCCATGACATATGTAAATTAATTGTTAGATAATAACTAATCATAAAGATACTTCAAATTCAACTAATTTTATTATCTCCAAACATGAAATATTGCTACAAATTATTTTTCTTTTGCCAAATGAGTACCCATTTGACAGCAAGGACACAAAGATCTTGTACATAGTATTTTAATTGGATTCCCATTCTTAGAGTTGAGTATGAGACAATCAAAACATCCACTAAGCCCGATGCAGCCAACAAAATCATGCAAGATGACTACCAAGTTTTTGGTGAAGATTGACTTTGAAACTCAAACAAGGATCAGGATTCTTCTTGAAGTTTAATCACTAAAATTATCAACTAGGATTTGAGTATTATTCGGATTTTATAAAGTTTCCTTTTCTTTCTTTTTTTAAGCTTGAGTAGTAGGATCTTACGTATACTCCAATAATGTTTCTCGTTTAGAGGTTTCCTATTTCAATAGAGTTGATAGTTTATTGAACTTGGCAAGTGTTTGCTTTGCAGATTGTGTGATTCAATTCATCTTTGGTGTGATGGTTAAGAAACCCTAGGTATGTTGATTAGGCAATTTTGCGTGTGATGCTTAAAAATATATTCTTTATTGTGGGACTCAGTCCTACATCAAAGCCATGATATGTTTTTGATGTTACATTATTTGATGCATGAGTTAAATTATGAATCAAGGAAATTGATTGACTCATATCTAATCAGTGAAATCAACAATGAGTTACTTTAATCACATATCATACAAAATTAATATGCTCATTTAGTATATTTATATACTTTAGGAGTTGAATCTTATTGATGTGCTCAATTGCATTCTTGTGTAGGACAAAATTTTTACTTTGCTGCTAATGTTGTTATCAATGATTGAAACTATTTCAATTGTCAACGACAAATTACGGCATAGTGTTTACTGGGGTCCAGCTCATGGTTAGAATCTATGGTCTAGGTGGATGGTGTCATACTGAAGCATTCATCTGTGAGATGCTCATTTTCATCAAAATTAATAGCTTCTTTCAATTGTTGGTAAATTTGTTCAGTTCAGTCAAATGAGGAAGGTAATAATTTAGGTGACTCTTAAATGATAGGATTTGTGTGTGCCTCAATTATGCTTGTGGGTGGAGAAGTTTGTAAATAACTGGTTATGTTTTTATCAAGCTATAGCTACTTGGTCATGAGTAGAATGGCTGAGTACATGGCTGAGGCTGCTACAATTCCATTTTTGTGAGATTTCTACCAGTTTATTACTAATCATGCACTTCATGGCTTGTCGTCAATCAATATAGATGGATCTGAAATCTAATTCAAATCCAGTATAGCACCTATGGGTACATAAGAATTGCTGAGAAGAGAATTTGTTTGTACATAATCAATGTTACTTACCAAAGTAGCTGTCTTTATGGAACTATAAATATGCAGGGTGCTGCTTTTGATATGCTAGTGCTTGTAGCAGTTATGCTGTGCTTGTTGTTCAGTATGTTCGTTTCTTCAATGATGGCTTGCTGTGCTTGCCCTTTGAGTCATTTGCCTTTGTTCTACTTCTTTCGCTATTCCTAAATGCAATGTGCTTCCTGTTCCCAAGAGGAACTGCTGTAATTGCCAAGCTGACTTGAATTGCGTTCGATGGAGAATTGGATGAATATAGAGGTATAAAGTGCTTGAAAGTCTAAATGAGGTGGTGACATCGAACTAAGGAGTTGGTCTTTTTACACAGAAACGAGGAGTGAATGACGGTGATGCGAGTGGAAATCTAGAGATGACTTAGTTGCAAGTAAACTATTCCAAGCTGGTATTAGTTGAATGAAGGGATTTTCCTTTTTTATAGGCGCAAGGGATTCTTATCAACTTCTTGACCAAGTCATTGCCTTGGGAGATTTTTTCCATAGCCTACTTCTATACCACAAGTGTACATACTCCCATAATATAGGGTATAAAGTTTTCTAAATGAGGTGGTGCCATAGCCTAAGGAGTTGTTCTTTTTTACATAGAAACGAGGAGTGAATGACGGTGATGTGAGTGGAAATCTAGAGATGACTTAGTTGCAAGTAAACTATTCCAAGCTGGTATTAGTTGAATAAAGGGATTTTCCTTTTTTATAGGCGCAAGGGATTCTTATCAACTTCTTGACCAAGTCATTGCCTTGGGAGATTTTTTCCATAGCCTGGCCGACGGTCATATACCAACCACAAGTGTACCATACTCCCATATTGCCTTCTCATTGCCCTTTGAACACCAATTAAAGTTTCCATGAAAATAAAGGACATGAATTGGGGGGATGCCATTTATGCTAGGTAGATTAGATATTTTGGATGCAGAAATGTTTGATGCCTATTTGGAGTTCGCAGGTTTAGCCCCTGCAGAATACCATCTAAATGTCATCAGGCTTCTAAAAGATCTTCTTAGATTTCTGATGGTGACTCTCATAATTTAATTTTATTGCTGGCTCCTCTTCTTTTACTGATTGAGTGTTCTTTTATTGACTGAGCGTGCCCTACAAGGAGAGATTTAGTATTTCTTGAGGTTTTATTTATCTTCTTCTCATTACAGAAGGGCATTTTGTCACGTCATTTTGATTAATCAAGCTTCCTGGTGGTACTTTAACTTTTGAATAGGATATATCTCAGGCTGTGCTGTGTACTTGTATGACAATCTGGTTGAGAGGGACAGAGGGAGGAATTGGGGAAAGCAAAGAGACTAGGAGGGTAAAGGGAGCTACTTCCAAGTATGTTAAGATCCTATGACTTAATCTTTTGGTAATTCAAATTTGTAAGAGCTTAGGATTAAATGCCCAGCCTTGGTAGTTACTGTCTATTCTCACTGGAAAGCTTTAGAGAGGAGAATTTTTTTTTTTTTTTTTTTGCAGAAAAATCTGAATGCTTCACTCGTCATATCATCTTATGGATATGGAGAATGTTGTGAGTGCTCTATGGTACTTGAGGCCAACCCGTCGATGGTTTCTATTAAGATCCCAAGTTGTAAATACTAGTACACTTGTAATCCTCACCTGAGAAAGCTTTTGTGCATCCAATCCACCTTGAGTTTCCATAGTTGAACAACAAAATTTGTTTTTTGATTCAGATATTGGATTGGAGCCCGCCAACAAGATATAGATTCCCTCACTTTAGATGAACTACTAGCCCAAAGAAATCCTCTATCAAGTGACCGAGATCCCTCTCCGTTATTTTGTACAATTATGACTTTTGCCTCACTTCACAAATTTTGATTAACATTTTGTCGGTTAATGTGTGTGCTCTATCTTTCCTCTTCCTCTGTTAATTTTATTGGGAACATGTTATTCACTCACTCTCTCTCTCTCTCTCTCTCTCTCTCTCTCTCTCTCTCTCTCTCTCTCTCTCTCTCTCTCTCTCTCTCTGTGTTCTTTTTTGTTTATAATGAACTCACTTTCTTTGCACATTTCTGTGTGTGTCATCAATACTGGCTCTTCTTAATCATTCTAATCTACTCCAGGTAAATGTATAAATGATTCTGCTAGCGTCCTGATGGCAAGGTTGTTGTCTTAGGACTTGAAGCCAGTACAGTTTTACTGCATGGTGTCGAAGTAAGTTTTCTATGTTGATACTTGAACGCTACCCTCATTACTTCTCAACTATAAATTCCTCCTGCAATAGTCCTTTATCATCAGAACATGTTCCTCTTATCTCACTTGGGAAAGATTCTGAATTGCTCAAAATCTGCATGATGTAATGCAAATAACAAACTTGCTGAACAAACATTCAGCTATTAATAGAGATGGCAATCCATTTATTGGTCACGTCTGTCAATGTCAAGTTAACAATGGATTGCTAGATAGGTCAATCTGAGGATAACTCTATTCGAACATGACCATTTTATTGAAAAGTTCAACACAACAAATTACAAGAGATGAATGACCCGTTTAACTAATTAGATTGAATTGAATGGGTCATTCCTATCCTAACATGACCGACATGGCATATGTACAAGATGCATATTTTCATCAATGTCAAATTAGTTTGAAAAGAAACTAGTTGTAAGCTTACAAAATCCTAGGTTTACATGAAATGTTATATTTATATGGTGTGATTGTATTGTAATATGTAACCACTATGGAAACAAAATTCATGTATGATTATCATTAGAGAACTTAATGAACTAAGTGTAAACAGGTCGTGATAGGTCAGGTTGTTAATCAAGTTGGCATTATTGTTTAGATAGATAGATTACATCAGTCAATTTGTGTTTTGCGGTTCAAATTTTGAACCCGGAACAATATATGTTTATTAATTGTGTCAACTGTTAAGTAGGCAGCCACAATTTTGATATGACATGATAATCTCTTAGGGTCACCCTTAGTTGTCACATGGAAATATGAGTCATGAATCAAAAATTAAATCTATGGATTGTGGATCATGAATTTCATCTAATGGAATCATAAAATCTGATATAATGTTTGAGATTGGTATTCCATAACAGATGTAAATTAATTGTAAAGTATGGTGTTACTTTTATTGTTAGGTAATAACTAATGATGAAGATACTTCAAAGTTGACCAATGTTATTATTTCCAGGTGTGAGATATTTTCACAAATTATTTTTCTTTTGTCAAATAAGTACCCATTTGACTGCAAGGACTACAAATTATTTTTTCTTTTATCAAATAAGTAAACATTTGACTGCAAGGACACAGATCATGTACATAGTATTGTAATTGGATTCCCATTCATAAAATTTAGTATAAGACAATCAAACCATCCACTAGGCATGATGCAGCCAACAAAATCATGCAACCTGACTATCTAGTTTTTAGGGAAGATTGACTTTGAAACTCAAACAAGGATCATGATTCTTCTTGGAGTTTAATCACTAAAATTATCAAGTAGGATTTAGTATTATTAGGATTTTACAAAGTTCCTTTTTTTCTGTTTTTTTTTTTTTTTTTTAAGCATTAGTAGGATCTTATGTATTTGCCAATAATGTTTCTTGTTTAGAGGTTTCCTATTTCCACTAGGAGTAGAACTTTTGGAGAGTCTACAAATATAGTTGTAATTTTTACTTTTCAATAGAGTTGATAATTTATTGAACTTGGCAAGTCTTTTCTTTGCAGGTTGTGTTATGCATTCATCTTTGGTGTGATGCTTAAGAAACCGTAGGTGTGTTGCTTAGGCAATTTTGTGTGTCACCTAAATATTTATTCTTTATTGTGGGACTCGGCCCTACATCAAAGCCATGAATATTTTTGATGTTACATTGTTTGATGCATGAGTTAGAAAATGAATCAAGGAAATTGATTGACTCATATCTAATTAGTGAAATCAGCAGTGAATTACTTTAATCACATATCAAATAGAATTAATATGCTCATTTAATAGATTTGTATACTTTAGGAGTTGAATCTTATTGATGTGCTCAATTGCATTCTCGTGTTGGACAAAATTTTTACTTGGCCATTGATGTTGTCCTCAATAATTGAAACTATTTCAATTGTCAACAACAGATTATGGCATAGTGTTTACTGGGTCCAGCTCATTGTGACAATCTGTGGTCTAAGTGGATGGTGTCATATTGAAGCATTCGTCTGTGAGATGCTCATTTTCATCAAAATTAATAGCTTCTTTCAATTGTTAGTAAATTTGTTCTGTTCAGTCAAATTAGGAAGGTAATAATTTAGGTGACTCTTAAATGATAGGATTTGTGTGTGCCTCAATTATGCTTGTGGGCAGAAAAGTTTGTAAATAACTGGTTATGATTTTATCAAGCTATAGCTACTTTGTCATGAGTAGAATGGCTGAGTACATGGCTGAGGCTGCTGCAATTCTGTTTCTGTGAGATTTCTACCAGTCTATTACTAATCATCCACTTCATGGATTGCGGTCAATCAATATAGATGGATCCGACATATGATTCGAATCCAATATAGCACCTATGGGTACATAAGAATTGCTGAGAAGAGAATTTGTTTGTACATAATGAATGTTACTTACCAAAGTAGCTATCTTGATGGAACTATGGATATGTGTGGGTGGTGCTTTTGATATGCTAGTGCCTGTAGCAGTTATGCACACTGTGGTATAATCATTCTAACATGGTATAAATATTAAGCAGAATGGAAAACTGCTAAGAAGCTTGACGTCACATATGGCAACAATGGTGTCTCAACTGAGAGGAGGATGCCCAAGTGAATAGAGTATGGCATCTTTCAACTTAAAAGTTGGTACGACTTCATGATCTTTATTACCAATAGCAGATGTCTTATGGCTCGCACCTTTCATAATGCTTCGTTTGCAATTAAGTAGTTATCTTAGTGTGGTGTTCTTAGATTCTTCTTTTTCAAACATAGAATCTTGTTTCATAGTCCAACAGCTTTAGTATGGGTTTATAGAAGATTTTTTGAAAGCGTATGTTTGGTGTCATTTGTAACTTGTTGCTTGGTTTGGCTCCTTAGGTTCAATCTCATTATTTTTCATCTTTCTATTTTCCAACTAGAAAGTAATCATTTATTTGTTTTATAGAATGCTTCTGGTAACTCTTTGGCATTTGAAGATCGCACTAAGTTCCAAGAGTTCCTCAAACACTTGGACTAGTACCCAGAGGTGCTGGTTTAACTGACAATGTTCAAGATTCATTTGTAGAGTTCTCAAATTCTTCAAAGCAATGTTTGCATATCCTTTGCAATGGAGATAAAGATGGGGTTTTGTGCTTCAATATATTTGGTGTCTTTCCAATTGGAAATATCACAAGCATCATGTCTGTTCAAATCAAATATTTAGCTATGTGGTCTATCAGATTTAGTCAATGAGTCCTTTCCTTGTTCTCGCTTCTCATACAGCAATTTTTTCTGAATAAAGGGATTTGATGGTAGAGTGACAGCAAATCAGTATTGCCTGGAAAGAAATGGGATGGTTAAGTAAACAACTATCCTAGGCGAGGTTGTGCTTGTAAAATTTATAGATTTTTATGCCATTTCCTAGCCTAGATTTCACTTTTGTTGGTCACTTCAGAGATGATACCTCCAACTTCGATATTGACCGATTATCTGAAGCTTTTTGTTGTTTGCACTAGGGTTGGCCTGCCTTGCATACTTCCTGCTCCACTCCAGACAATTGGGTTTCTACTCTGTTCTAGGAAGATTGAGAGAAATATGAAGATCTTCCCCTTTCTAGCAAGTGTAATCAAGGCCAAGGACATTGCAAAAGCCTTAGTCTAGCATCATACGAAAATTTACTTGAAGGGCCAAGATTTTTGGCAAACTTTTGTGCAATATGATGTCGTAAAAATGAGTGTGAAAAAATGCACATTGCAAGTACAAACTTAAAGCGAGATTTACATAACTAATTAGCATGCATATAATGAATTATCAATATGATAAAGTTAAATATGTAAAGGCATGGCATTGCCTTTTGGTTATCAAACAATATTGTGTCGAATTCAATAAAATTGTGTTTATGGTTACTAAAGGTCAACTTGATTACATCAAACTGATGATACGCAAAGTATATATTGATAGGCCAAATATGTTAGTATCACAACAGTTAACATGGTAAATATACCTAATACTATGCTGTTAGAGTGATATATATTATGTTCATGTTCGATGCCTCTTAGGTTAGATGCATTTTAGGCGAAGTGCTCTAACTTACGAGCTACAGCTGATTAGCTTTAGAGAATAATGCAGTTAAGCTCTTGAATTAATGTGATAATTCAGCACTTATAAAATAATGTAAATCAATACTATAAAAAGAAGTGCTCAGGAAATGCACGGGCACTTTTTTTAATTTTTAACACTCCACAATTTCAAGTGTCAATAGTTTAATTTGGATTGTCGGTTTATAAATGGCATTGATAATTCTTTTGGCTTGCATTGTCACAACACAAGTGGATATCAAAATAAAGCTTATTTCCATTAAACATACAAATTGCTTCAAAATAAAGCATTTCTTAAACATACAAATTGCTTCACATCTTGCAAAAATTGAATAACAATATTAATATGGTTAGATATATTATATATTTTGAGTGATTAGTAAAACCTATTGAACATATTTATAAATATAGTTATCCCTCATTATTTAATAGGAATAGATCTATATAAAATAAATTGTTGGATGAGAATAATATGTCAAGGTGTATTTTGGGTGGTAAGTAAAACCTATTAGCTACCCCTCATTATTTAAGAGAAACCGCATAAATGTATGTTGAAGTATTATTTAAAATATAATTTAATCTAAATCAACTGACACTGCACATATTAGTTCCATTCAATAATATAAATATATAAATTAACACGCATTACAAATTATAGGGGTTGAAGGAAGAGTAATGAGCCTAGTCACTCATTCATAATAAGAAATGGACAAAAACTTGGTAGAGAAGAGCGGTAGCCTCAAGTAAAGGAAGGACCCGTGGGGCCCATCCACTGGGTGTGGGGGTAAAAATAAAATTATCATATGCTATCTAATTATAAATATGCGGGCGGATGATAAAAACAGGTGAAGTTCCTCAACTTTCTCTTTTCTTTTTATACAATTCTAATTACTTAAAAATCCTCAAATTTTAGGTTTAATCTTATTTTGATCTCGACTTTTTTTTGTGTCAGAAAAGAAACCCCTCAACTGCAAACCCAATGCCATATCAACCCTCAATTTTTTTGTCTAAAATCTTTTTTCCAAATTTTATATCCAAACCCTATGTGTTCCGAATAACAACAAAAACCTTGAGGACAAGGTCAAGAGTGAGCAATTTCCATCTTGACAAGGAGCAATCTCAGCATTCAGAGACTGGAATTTACAGCCAAAGAAGTCAAGAAAATCTTTTTTTTTTTGGTGGGAGGGTCAGTCAAGAAAGCAGAGGATTCTTGCCCAAGTGGGATGGGCGATTTTTCAACATGCAATAATCGCCAAAAGAGAGCGAGAGAGAGTTATGGTTGGCAAAGGAGAACTTTTATAAAGAAAAACTGAGAAAAGGGAGAAAGGAAAAGAAGAACAGAGGTGGTGAAAAGGAAAAATCAATAGAGAGAGAATTGTCAGCGTGAGGAAGGGATAAAAAGCAAAAAGTAGCAATTTCACCGAAAGTTTGTCTAATCTACTTTCGTAACATGCCCGTTTCCTCCGAGTTCACTTTTCCCATTGCTCTTTAATTTCCAAGAATTTTACTCCTCACAATTGAATTTCTCCATCATTTCAATTCAACACTATTTAAGAGTTGAACAACTTTTGTTCAAAGTTGGAACCAAGGTAAGAAAACTATTTTATCTTAGAGAAAAGAGCGTGCAAAGTTGGAGACTTTGCAAAAGTCACAATTGACAATTATTTTCACGGGCAATTCTCCCGGGGAAATTATTTTTTATATAAAAATGACTTTCAAGCAATTATTCAAAGTTATCTACAACTTTAGGGATGATTGGTTCTTGATTTCACTTGGATTGAGGATAAGACCAAACAGTTCTGGGGTGGGGAATTAGAGCCAACCGACTGGTATAATTGAATGAAATCGATCACTTAGCAAAAAAGATAAAAAAAAAAAATTAATTTTTTTAAAAAAAATCTAGAATTATTACTATTTCAGAGTTTAAAAATATTTTTTATGAAAAAATTTGGTTTGAGGAATTGAGAATCGAATAAAAATCATGATTCCATTTTTATGAAATCAAAACTAGATCAATACTCTTGAAATCAGATCAAATCGGCCAAAATCAAATTTCACGGCACCACAATGCCCTTTACTTCCACTGCTTAGCAACATCAAAATCGAATTTCACGATTCAAATTTCATATAATTTTTGAATTTGTGCTATAATTTTGAAAACCACTTCAACTAAACAAATAAACGACTTAAATCCTTATCAGGTATTGTGAATCAAAATAAATTTGACGAGATCCCGTAACGTGCCCTTAAAACCCTCTTTCTCTTCGCCTTCTTTTTCTTCTTTCCCTGTCTTCCTCTTCTTTTCCCCTTCTTTTCGTTTCAGTCGCAGTGGGTGCTCTCCGTTTTCCCTTTCAATCTCTCCTTTTTCTTTTTTTTTTCTTTTTTTTTAAAGCCCACTTTTTTACCAAGTCAAGAAAAATGGCAAAATATTAGAGCAATCGCTGAACTAAACCAAGAAAAAACATTTGCCAAGAAAAATTGTAAATTTTGATTTTTTAATTTGGCTTTGGGTTTATGACAAAAAAAAAAAGTTTTGGGTTAATTAAGAAATTATGAAACAAAAAAAAATTGACTAAATGAAGTCAATAACTTGACGTCCAAGAGTTCCTCGCATGTTTGGACTGGTATCCGGAGATGTTGGTTTAACTGACAATGGTCAAGATTCATATGTAGAGCTCTTAAATTCTTTGAAACAATGTTTCACTATCCTTTGCAGTGGAGATAAGAGATGAGCTAGAGTTGCTTAGCTTTAGAGAACAATGCAATTGAGCTCTTGAATTTAAAGCGATAATTTAGCACTTGTAAAGTATCGCAAATTAATACTATATATATAAAAGAGATCGTGAAATGCACGAGCACTCATTTGTTTTTTTGTTTCTTTCACACTCCTCAATTTCAAGTAGTGACCTTTTAGTTTGAATTGTTGGTATATAAATAGCATTGATAATTCTTTTAGCTTGCATTGTCACAAGCGGATATTAGAATAAGCTTCTTTTTATTGTTAAATGAAGTATTTAATGCATTGGATTTTACATTCACTCAATTCTTGGTGCAAATTCAATGTTTGAAGTGATAACGTTCCTAGTTAGCAATTTTATCTCTTGTATCTAATTTAAGATATTGTTGATATTGTTATTGTATTTTCTTTGCTTGCCTTAAGCATCCTCAATCATCCCTAATTTAGAGCTCTTGTAATATCTTTATATATAATCTATACAAGAGAGATCAAAAGACAATATACAAAATTACGATTTCTTCATGGTATCAGAGCTACTGAAATTCAATGGCTCCTCTCTCTTCTCCGAAAATTAAGAATCTCGCTCCCATGCACTCCGTATTGTGGTGCGACAATATCTTTGCCATTGCTCTAACTCGAAACCAGTTTTTCATAGTCGCACTAAACACATTGAAATAGATTATCATTATGTTCGTGAATTGGTGGGTCCCCAATTACTTGACATCCGTTACATCAACACCTGTGATCAAATCACAGACATCTTCACCAAGACAATGCTTCACTTGTGAGAGGGTGACAACGTTCATAGTTAGCAATCTTATCTCTTGTATCTAATTTAAGATATTGTTGATATTGTTTCCATATCTTCTCTATTTGCCTTAAGCATCCTCAATTATCCCTAATTTAGGGCTCTTGTAATATCTTTATATATAGTCTATACAAGAGAGATCAAAAGACAATATACAAAAACTACGATTTCTTCATGAAGAGCTTTGTTTTATCGAGTAACTACATAAAAAAAAAAAAGCATTAAATGGTATGTAAATGGATGGACTCAATATTAAACATGCAAATTACTTCACATCTTGCATCAACCAAGTTGAATAACAATGTTAATATGCCTAACTATATTTTGAGTGGTAAGTAAAATCTATATAATACATTTATAAAAGATAGCTACATTTCATTGTCCAAGAGTAATAGATTATTTTGAATAAGGATAAGATGCATTTGGGTGGTAAGTAAAACTTATTTAACATTTTCATTAACATAGCTACCCCTCGTTACTTAAGAGGTGCCACATGCATTTATGTTTAAGTATTGTATAAAGTTTTTTTTTTTTAATCTAAAATGAGCTAAGGCCAAACATTTCAGCTCCATTCAACAATATAAATGTTTGAATTAACACATACAACAATTTATAGTGTTTAAGGAAGATTACAATGGCTAAACGAAACCAAGCAAAAACATTGGCCGGAAAAATTTTGAA
This sequence comes from Eucalyptus grandis, assembly GCF_016545825.1. Classification (NCBI taxonomy): domain Eukaryota; kingdom Viridiplantae; phylum Streptophyta; class Magnoliopsida; order Myrtales; family Myrtaceae; genus Eucalyptus; species Eucalyptus grandis. The sequence goes on along the minus strand of NC_052616.1, from coordinate 47,938,097 downwards.
AATTTTGATTTGTCAATTTGGCTTTGGGTTGATAAAAAATTTGTGAAATCAATAGATTTGATTAAATAATTAATCGGTAACTTCACAATTGATTAGCGAGAGGAGTGGGAGGCTCAGCCATCCATTCGAAATAAGAAATGGACGAAAAGCAAGAACTAGTGGGACCCATCCATCGATAGAGGTGGAGAAAGAAAATTATCACAAGCTGTCTAATTACAAGATTCTAAAAACCGGTGAAGCTCCTTGACTTTCGCTTACCTCTTTCTATATGCTCCTTTCTATTTTAAAGATAACCTAAAGATCCACAAAATTTAGGTTTGATTTTAATTTTTTCTCGAACTTTTTTTACAAGATCTAAAAAAACTCCTCAACTTTAAGTCCAATGATATTTTAGTTAACTCCCAATTTTTCGGTCTAAAAAATCCTCAATTTCCAAACTGTATATCCAATGAACCTTGAATGACGACGGGTACTTTGAGGACGAGATCAAGAGAGCAGTTTCCATTTGAACGAGGGCAATCTCGGTATTTAGGGACCGAAATTCATGGCCAGAGAAGAAAAGGAAATATAGGCTTAAAAAAAGCAGACGATCCTCACCCCACTGAGGTGGGCGATTTTTCCGCATGCAATCATTGCCAAAGAGAGCTCAAAAAAGAAAAAGGACTAAGCTTTTCTTCACGGTGAAGAAAGACAGATACAGAGAGAGGGTTATGGTCAGCAAAAGAGAGAGCTTTTATAAAAATTTAAAAATCTGAGAAAGTGGTGCGCAAAAGAAAAGAAAGAAAAGAAGAACAAAGGAGGTGAAAAGGAAAAAATGAAGAAAGAGAGAGCAATTGCTCGGGCACATGTGAGGAAACGATTGAGAGCAAAAGGTTGCAATTTCACCGAAAGTTCGTTTAATCTAGTTTTGTAATATCTACTTTTCCTTAAAGTTCACTTTTCTTGTGCAATGAAACTTCCACTAGTTGAAGGCGACGACCATAAATGCATGTTTAGTGGTCCTATCAATGAATGAGCAAAAGGTTGCAATTTCACCGGAAATTTGTTTAATCTAGTTTTGTAATATTTACGTTTCCTTAAAGTTCACTTTTCCATCAGTTGAAGGCGACGACCATAAATGCATATTTAGTGGTCCTGTCAATGAATTACTATTTTATATCTAGTTCAGCAAGTTTGAATTATTGGCGCATACTTTGGATTAGATAAATCAAACCAATATATATAAATAAAGCAAAAAGGCATTTTTACTTATTTATGAAATTTGAAGGGGAAATTTAAACGGGAGCAAAAAAATAAATTTTTCTCATTGTGTTATGGTATTGAATGAATACACACACACACACACACACACACACATTTATACATGTTGATAATTTTTTATGATCCTCAACACATGTTGATAATAAGTTATTGTTAATAATACAACATTTCAATACTAAAATGAATTTTATTGGTTTGACTATATAATATATATCAGGTCAAAGTAAGAGGGGTAAATTTCTTAGTGTACTTAAGAGCTTAAATATATTTAATGAAAAACACATTTTTCTGATGAAAAATAAATTAACAAAAGAAAGAGGAAAGTTCGATGGTGCAGGTGGTGGACTCAGTGTGCCCTCTTCATAATCCCGACGCTTTATATGTTTTCATTTTCTTCTACGAATCCATGTCACAAGCACGTGAGGCAAGCAGTGACAGCAAGGGAAAGATCAAGGATTTGGAGAAGAAAGAAATGTGCAAAGGAACTAGAAAGAGTTGTCACGGAGTTGAATAGTCTATTGGAAAAAGAAATTTGACAAAAGGAAAGACAAAATACACGGGACATTTGGTGTGTTCAAAGTGATCTCCACCTTAAAAGACATGGAGTAAGGGTTAGAGAATTATTTACCTTCATACTAATTTTTATTTGTTGACATCTAAATTTTGGCGACTCAATTATTTATTTATAAAAAAATTAGAGATTAATTTTTAAGCCATAAAAAAAAAAAATAATAATAATTGCATAGCACATAATTTTAGATGTATCATTATTTTCTTATAAGGAATTGCGATTTGATATATTCAGTAAATCTTTCAATATTCAAGTGATATACACACTAAGAGATATATTTCGTAGAAAATTGAAAGATTTTGAGGGAATATTTCAGGTGGGATATATATTTGGTGTTAACCTTTGGTACCAAATCTTGCAATTGTCGATGGGCATGGAAAGGAAATAAAATAAAATCGTGGAGATTGCGTCTTGGCCGTGCGAAATGCGATCAAAAAAAAGAAAGAAATTTTGCTTCTTCCAATGCCCTATTTCGTTGCCTATAAAAGGGGTTGATCCGCACGGATGAAGGTGGTACAATTCGTGAAAAGAGAGGAAGACAATTCGCCAAAAAAAAAAAAAAAAAAAAAAAAAAAAGTAAGAAATCTCTCTCTCGTTCACTAAAGGGGGGAAGAAGCCAAAACAATTAGTCACTTTCTTTTCTTCTGACAAGCTTCAGAAGAAAAGAAAGGACAGGGCAGCAAGAGAAAAAATTTTTGGCTTCGCCCACGACATCTTCTTTCCGCCCACCTGCTTCCGCCCCTCCGCCCACGACAGTTGCCGCCCTCCGCCCGACTGCTGCCGCCCCTCCGCCCATCGCCAGAGCTACGAGCCTCTGTCGCCGCGCCCTGCCCGTCACCGACGCCTGCTGCCGCTGACTCCCTCCTTCCGGCGATCTGCGAACGCCGACGCTGCAGCAACCCGCCGCCGACTCCCTCCTTCCGGCGACCTGCCCACCTCTGCAGCCGCCCGTTGCCACCGGAGCTCCGAACGCCCGCGAGCACCACCGCGACCTGCAGCGCCCGACGCCCGCGCCTCTGGCCGCCCGCTGCCGCGCCTTTTCCCTCCCGTCGACGCCAGCAACCTGCAGCGACCGTCGCAGCAACCCGCGTCTCCGCCCGACGCCGACGACCTACCGCCACTCCCGGGCTCACGACGAGTCGCGCCTCCGTTCGACCTGCTGCTGGTCCTCCTGCAGCAACCCACGTCTCCGACCCGCCCGTCGCAACGTCTCCGCTCGCTCGTCGCTGCACCATAAAGCCGTCGCTCCACTCCCTGGGCAGCAAGCGAGCTGCGACCAACTCGGCTGCTTTCCCTGTCCCGGTGACGACGTTGCTGCTGGCCCGAGTCTCTGTACCTTTGCTGATCTCTACCGATCCAGTTGCCACTCCTTGGATTGAGACGACGAGCTGCTGATCTCGTTGTCCAGACCGAGCCAAGTCGCGTCCCTTCATCGCGGCACACTTGCTGCTCCTACCGTGCCGGTGAGTCCGCTGCAAAGCCCTCGTCGTCTTGAGTTCATCGACCCGACGCCGGCCTGCTGCTGCTCTGCCCGCCACAGCCCAACCCCCACGTAAATTTGCGAATCCAGGCGCCGGTCCGTTTAGAAAAATAAAAATCCAATCAAGGTAATTTTCTTAAATCAAGTTTCGTTATTATGGCTTAAATTGGAACATTGGGAATGTTGATTATATGAATATTTTAGGCATTATCCGTGGGGTATTGTTACCCAAAAATCATCTTTTTTTAATTATATTGATTTTTTTTTAATTATATTGATTTTTTTGTATTTTAACTTTTAAATTATTATAATTATTAATTTAATTCATAAGATTTCGGATTAAATTTTTAATTATTTTGAACTTTCTTACGTATTGTAATGTTTAGGGTTAAAATAATCGTTAATTTAATTCGTAAGATAATAGATTATTTTTTCAATTATTTTATTTTTTCATTTGATGAATATCTTGAGTGGTTTAGATATAATGCTTATTTGGAGATTACTTGTCTTGGAAAATACCCAAAAAAATAAAATAATTGATTGCTTTGCGCGTTTATTTCTTTTAGTGCAATTTATATGATTATTTAATAATGAATTAGCATTCGTGTAATCATCCCATTGCATGATAGTGATTTAGGTTAAAACGAATTTAGAGCCTGCAAAAATATTTTTAAAAATAAAAAGAATGGTATCAAAAGGGCATTTTTCTCTAATTTGTAGGAGTAAATTCATTGCTTTTGCATCGAAACTTTCTCACATGTTATTTTCTTCTTGAGGAGGATCGCCTTGGATTCTCCTGTCCACTGAAATTTCCCCCCACATGAAGGCAATGACTATAAATGCATTTCCTCCCACATGAAGGCAATGACTATAAATGCATGGTCGGTGGTCTGGGTCAACGAATTACTAATTCATACAAGTTTGAATTATTGGCGTGAGCCAACTGATTAATTAGATAAATCAAACCAATAAAGAAATATATATACATAATAAAGTAAGAACAAAACTAAATGGCATTTTGATTAATTTATGAGATTTGAAGAAGAAATTAAGGCAAAATTAGAGCGAAAAGGAAATTATTCTCATTGTGCTTAGACACAAAATAAATATATATAGCATGTTGATAATTTTTTATGATCTTTGACACGTGTTAACCCTTGAAATGAAATTTATCAGTTCAACAATATAATATTTCACATGCTTAAAGTGTGAGGAATTAAATTTCTAAATGGGATCAAGAGCTTAAAAATATTCAATAAAAATACCATTTCTGGTCGAGGATAACTCAACACTTCAACTGTGCAAGTAGTGGCCTAGGTTTAAGGAAGACTCATCCCAAGTCTCTCTCCACTTTACATGAACCCAACAAATCCATTGTTATATGGGTATCAAAATTTTACAAGACCTTTTCTATTAAAATGTTACTTCAATCAACTCCCGTTTAACGTCATAGGTTCACAACACCTTACTTTCACGGTTTAACAAATTCAAAATCGAATTTCGCAATATAAATTTCATATAATTTTTGAATTTGTACTCTAATTTCGAAAATTATCCCAATTAGACGATCAAATAGCTTTAACTTTTACCGGGCACTGCAAATGGAAGTAAATCTACGGGGAGATCTACACGCAGAACCCACTCTCTTTTCATCTCATTTTTTTCTTCTTTTCCCTTTCTTTTCGTTTCTCTCCTGATGCATGCTCTCCCTTTTCCCTTTATCTCTTAAAACCCCTCAAATTTTAGATTCCGTCTTAATTTTATCCCGAACTTTTTCTTTATCTTAGAAAACCCTTAATTTTAGAATCAATGCTAAATCAGTCCCCAATTTTTTTGCCTTAAAAATTTTCAAACTTTATATTTAGTTTCAAAGGCAAGAACCTCAAGGACGAGGAATCTCGACATGAGAGAAATCTCGGCAGTCGGGACCGGAATTTACGGCCAAAGAAGAGGAGAAAATCTGGGCAGAAAAAAAAAAATAGCAGCGGATTCTCGGGGTGGGACGGGGATTTTTCTTCACGGCTAAGAAAGAGAAATACTTTTTCCAAAAGTAAAATAAAAAAAGAAAAGAAAGAGAAATACAGAGAGCAGGCTATGGCCTGCAAAAGAGAGAACTTCAATAAAGACAAACTGGGAAGTGGTCGACAAAAGTAAAGAAAGAAAAAGAAGGACAGAGGAGGCAGGTTCTCGTGGAGGAGGAGAAATGAAAAGAATGAAAAGACCTCGCGCGTGCCCAAACAATTCTCTCTCTTTCTCTCTCTGTCTTTTCCCTTTCTTTTCGTTTCTGTCGTTGGTGCGTGCCCCCTCTTTTCCTTTTTATATCTCTTCTTTGCCCTTTTTCTGAAAGCCCACTTTTTGACCAAGTCAAGAAGATGGGCAAAATATTAAAGCAATCGCTAAACTAAACCAAAAAAAAAAAAAAAATTTGCCCCTTAAAATTGTAAATATTGATTTATTAATTTGGCTTTGGATTAATTAAGAAATTATGAAATTAATAAATTTGACTAAATGAAATCAATAAGTTGATATCTAAAAAAATTAATTTTTAATTTGATAATTATATAGAGAAAAGAGTGATAGACTCAGCCACCCATTTAAAATAAGAAATGGACAGAAAAACTTGGTAAAGATGAGGGCAGTCTTAAGTTAAGCAAGGACTGGTGGGACCCAGCCACGGGGCAAAAGGACGGAAAGAAAATTAAATGCTATCTAATTACCTTACCTCTTTTATATAAAGACCTAGTTTTCACTCCTTTTTTTATATAAGACTCTCAAATTTTAAATCCAATTTTAATTCTACCCCAAAATTTTTTATCTAAAAAGAAATCTTCAACTTTGGATTCAATCCTAAAAAAATTCACTATATCCTTACCTAATATTATGATCTAAATGAATGAGATGATGTAAAACTGTTATCCAATGCCATAAAAATACCTACACGCGTCTTTCATAGTTCGTTAATGTTCTAGGACGAAGGAAAAAGGTTCTGATTGCGGGGCTTGCATTCATGCCAAAAGTATTATTTTTTCACAAAAAGAAATAAGATTTAGGTAGTAGGCCTCATCTATTTTCTCTTCTTCCCATATCTAAGGCTAGCCGTGAGGTTTCGTTTTTGTGACCCATTTTATTGGATTGGACCGGCTGCGGTCCCTAGTTCAAAAATTAGGAATTAGTTCTTTCTCAAATTCTGGATGGATGGACTTGAAATTGTGCATTCTAATTTACAGTATCATAATAGCAATTCTCTTTTATTTTTGGTTTTATTTTTTTCATTCCTGTGCACCGAAACTTGCTCACATGTTATCTTCTTCCCAGGTAGGATTGCCTTGGATTCTCCACTGCATTGAAACTTCCACCACACGAAGGCAATGCGTGAATTTTATTGGTGCATGCCAACCGATTGGATTAGATAAATCAAAACAATAAAGAAATATATGTATGATAAAGAGAAGCATAAGATAAAAGGCATTTTTATTTATTTATGAGATTTGAAGAAGAAATTAAGGTTCAACAAAAAAGAAGGAGAAATTAAGGCTGAACCAGAGCCAAAAAGACATTCTTCTCATTACGCTCGGGTACAAAATAAATAAATAAATATATATATAACAATTTGATAATATTATGATCATCGACACACATAAATAACATAATTTTTTAGAATAAGTGACTGTTATAATACAACATTTCAGCATTAAAATGAAGTTTATCTGTTTGACAGTACAATACTTAAAAGGCTCAAAGTAAGGAGGCTAAATTCCATATGGGATTACGTTAAAAAAAAAAATTCCTAAGTGGAATCAAGAGCTGAAATATAATTAACAAAAATACCTTCTCTTATGGAAAATAAATGAACAAAAGAAAAGGACAGTTCAATGGTGCAAGCAATGGACTAAGCAGGGGACTCTTCACTTCTCCTGACGCTTTGATATTTTCATCTGTTCCGAGCACTCGTTCGGAAAATATTGAACCAGACGAATCTCCATCCCCCCCAACCCCAAACTCAAAACCCTTTCCATCTTCTTCCACAAACCCATGCCACAGTCTTGTCATAAGTCTCTCTACACTTCTCATCTTCCGAACAAATCCACCGCTTCATGTGTATTGAAATTTAACAGACCACAATAGAAGAGGCAAGAAGGCATTTCCTGTTTTCTGAGGGGCATTCTGGTTTTTTTTTCTCCATTAGGGCTTGAAAGCTGAACTCCATGGCAGAGTCAGAGGCCGAAATGCGTCGTCCCATTAAGAAGAGGAAAATTAATGCGAGTAGAAATGCAGAGGATGTTGATACTGGTGCATCTGGTTCGATGACTGTGCTGACAGAAATTAATTTCATTGGATCTAGTTCGTCTCCGACAGAAACTAACAATAATGCATCTAGTTCTTCAACGGTGTCGGCTGGAAACTGTTATGAGGTATTCTTAAGCTTTAGAGGCCCAGATACTCGACATGGCTTCACTGATCACCTCTACAATGGGCTCCTTGATGTCGGAATTAATGCTTTTAGAGACGATGATGAGCTTTGCCAAGGCGAGGACATCAAATCCAGAGCTTATGGCAGCCATCACGAACAGTAAGATCCTAATCCCCATTTTCTCCAAGAATTATGGTACAAGCAGTTGGTGTCTGGATGAGCTAGTTCAAATAATGGAGTGCAAGAATAATAATGGACAAATAGTGTTGCCTATATTCTACAAAGTGAAACCAGCTGAAGTGCGATATCAAACCGGGAGGTTTGGACAGGCATTTCATGAGCGTGAGAATCGTTTGCGTGAGAGGTCTTCTTTCGACCCAACAACTTTGGAGAAATGGAAGAAAGCACTTGATGAAGTCAGCACCTTGAAAGGATATGAAGCCGATGGGTAAAATTTCTCACCAAAACATTCTCTACTTTCTTTTGATATGTATGTGCATTTACTGATTGTTTTGATTCTCACGTGCTTCATTTACGTTCTTTATATATGGATATTGATATTGTGAGATGTTGCTGGTAGTAAGATCCTGTGATGCATGAATTCTATAAGTTATTCTTTTTTTTTTTAGTTTTTTGCTTTAATGATATTGACCAATCTAATTATAAACTTTGTTGTTATGATCCCATTCAATAATAAGATTTTTTGAATGGATTTTGACTCTTATATCCAAAGATTTTGTAATATTGTGCCATTTTTTTTTATGTTTATAGTGTACATCACGTTAATCTTTGTTACAAACTTTTCTAATTACATATTTATTTGAGATTAATGGTACAACCTATTGGTGAATTTTTATTTAAAGCTCATAACATCATAGCGTCCAAGCTTTGCCATAATTCTTTATCTTCCCAAGTCACATTTATTAAATCATTGATATCGTTGATTGGTTGCTATTATTTTATTTTTAGAAAAGAAATGTTTCATTGGTTATATAAGATGATTAAAAAAATGATTATTTTTATTATATGTCTGTTTAAATAATTTTCAAAGCATTTCCTATCTTCAACAAGTAATTTCTATCTCATGCACATGCATCTATTGAAGCGATATTCTTATTTTGGGTAAAAAGTATTCTTCTACTTCCCTATAAACTCAATATTAGATCAAATCATCGAACATAGATACTCAAAAAGAAAATAAAGTACAACCTATTATCATCCTTAGAGGCAATGAATACTGATAAGTGCACCAATCTAGAATGATACTAGATTCACAACACTCGTAGAAACTTACAAGCCCGTAGAATTGCACAAACAAGAAGAATCACTTCAATTGCATTCAAGTAGTTCACAATATCACAATCTGAACAACTTTTCGGATTGGTTTTACGAGACTTGAAATCATCTTGCATCAAAAGTTATGACTTGTTTATTGATTGATGGTTAACTCTCATCTTGGGCTGGCTTATTGGATTTTTGCTTATTCAAACGCTCTAGAGAATCTTCAAAGTCATGTTCACATCATCCCTAGTATCTTTAATAGATAACCAGTTTAAAATTTGGTTCAAATCCAAAACTATATACCATATTTAAAATTTATAAGTGATATCCTCAAGATTTTCCTAGCTTGATAAATTATGTTAGAGTAACAGTGGAATGGGGCACGCCATGTGAAGCAACCACCATCATTTCCCACTTTAGACTTAGCATATATGATAACATATGGAGGTATGACAGCAACGACTTTTAAAGCTTTTCAATCTATCCCCAAATTTATTGTGTCCTCTATAAATAAAACAATATAATATTATTGTTGCCACATATTTCAACTCTTGTCACGTTTGACAGGTATGAAGGAAAGTTGGTGAAGTCGATTGTCCGAAAAGTGTTGAATGAATTGAAGAAAAAGTTTGAGTTGGTCATTTCTGAGAATTTGGTCGGAATTGATGATCATGTGAAGAAGGTTATGGAGTTTGTGTGTAATAAATCTGATGACACCCTATTTGTTGGCATCCACGGAATGGGAGGCATTGGCAAGACTACCCTTGCTAAAGCCATCTACAACAAGTTCTCCAATGAATTTGAGCATCGTAGCTTCATTGCTGATATAAGGGAATCGTGGAAGCGTAATGGTAGACATTACTTACAGAATCAGTTAATCTATGATATATTGAAGCTAAAAAATGAAACTCATAATGAGGATGAAGGGACTAAACTCATATCCACCAATTTTAAAGGTAAAAAGGTCCTCGTTCTTCTTGATGACGTGGACAACGTCGTTCAGTTGAAGTGTTTGGTTGGTAATCGTGATTGGTTTGCTTCGGGAAGTAGGATCATTATTACCACCAGAAACAAGAGGATTCTTGAAGAAGTTAGGGTGGACTACACTTATGACCATAAGGAAATGGATAATGATCAATCTTTAATTCTATTTAGCAAACATGCGTTTCGAATGGACTCTCCTCCTAGGGAATTTAAGGACCTCACTCAAGAAGTTGTATCCATCGCTGGAGGGCTTCCCTTATCCATTGAGGTTTTTGGTTCATTATTGTGTGGAAAAGAGCCAAACACAATGGAGAGATACGATAAATAAGTTAAAAAATATCCCTAATATGGAAGTGCAAGAAAGGTTAAGAATAAGCTACAACGCACTAGACGATGTACAAAAACAAATATTTTTGGATATAGCTTGCTTTTTCATTGGCATCGACAAGAGAATCGCATCCTACATGTGGGAGGCTTGTGACTTTTTCCCGGGGGAAGGAATTGAAGCATTGAAATTCATGTCATTAATAAAAGTTGGAAATGATCATAAACTCGGAATGCATGACCAATTGAGAGATCTTGGTAGGGAAATAGTTCGCAAGGAAAACCAACGGCAGCCTCAATACCGTAGCAGGTTATGGGACTCCAAGGAAGCTCTAAAGTGCTAAAGGACAATAAGGTAACCATTTTGTTTCTTTTGCTCACTCAGTCCATGTTCTACTGTTAGAGTAATGTTGGTCCTCTACTCTCTGCTTGCTCTAGTGAACAGAGAACCTTCTACTATTATTGCCCTCGAATGTTTCATTGAAGAGATTAGAAAGTAGGGAGGTTGCTTTCTCTTAGTAAGTATTGTAGTGTTATCTGAGATTTTACTTAAAGTGTATATTACGAAATTATCTCCAAGGATGAGATATTTTCAAATCTTTTAGATACTTAACAGGGGTATTCTATATTGGAAAGATCTTGAATTTCTATGATTGCTTCATTTATGTCTTCAACATACGCAGTAAATAACTTGACTATGCTACTGTAAACCATAAGTACTCAGGATATATAAGTCAAAGAATTATAATCTCTAGATATTTAAATTAATACAATAGGACTAACGATGCCCACGTTTCTCATGAAATTTTAGTCATTATTGCATAATGGAGAATGGAAGGGATACTCATTTTATGTGATATTACGTTAGGAATCCCATTTACCAATACTCATAGTATAAGGACTGATTTAAAACTTGCCGAATAAGATAGGAACATAAATTCCTTTTATGTATAATGTAGATGAGTGTGTATATATGTGTAGATATAACATCAAGCGTATGCAATGACCATTAAAAAGAGAAATGTTTTACTTTTTCTACATAAGAAGTCCAAGAATAAATACTCTAAACTTCTATTTTTTATAATTAAGTATGTGAGTGTATTTTAATTTGTGAAATTAATCATAATTTTGACGCTCCTACTTTTAATCCATCATTTGGTTTGACTCAAGTTGTTGCTAAAAAGACTAGCACTTATTTGCAATCTCAACGTGGGACCGATGTATAATCTCAAGAGCCAATTCAATATTAACAAATTCAAAACCAATGTCTATTTATTATGTCTTTCGTACTACATGATTAAATAAACTAAACTAACCAAAAGAAAATGAATATGATGTATATTTTATATACAAATAAAATGGTATTGCTAAATATTACAACTAAAAAGGTACATTTTTATATAATTATTTCAGTAATTTTGCACGACTCCAATTCTTTCTTCATCCATGGTACCATCATAAAAGGAAGCCCATCCTTTTGCATATGAATTGAAAAAACATTACCTTTCAAACTCATCCTTTTACTCACCGGCCATCAATTCTGCCTATTCTCACTTAATATTGCCCCGCGTCATCCTACATAGCTCATTGTGCGAACATGCCCAATGAACCACGTTAACCATGACCACAAATGACTTCTTTCTTTACAAAAAGCCAACAATGTTATAAGAAAGATTATAAACAAAGTTTGTTAACAAGATTATAAAATAAAACAACTCATTTTTATTGGTGTGGGTTGACATCGCTCACTGTATACGTTAGCACAGGGAGCAATGTAGGGTACCCATGGCGATTTAACGATGATAATGAATGAAATTTGTAATAGGTGTAAGTTTTGTTCTATGATTAAATAGTTGGGCTATTTTTATTACATTTGAAAGGTTATATTATTTTTGTCGTAGATATTGAAGGTTGGGCTTTATAGACGTCTGAAAGGTTTTGTTACTTTTGTTGCCAGTACAAATGGTTGGGCTTATTTTTTAGATTTGGCCGGTACAAAGGATAGGGTATCTTGATATTTTGAGAGGGAAGTTCATGGGGAAATGACTAATGTGAGTAGATTACTTCTGTTGAAGATTTCTTCCTTTTATTATTGTTGTTGTGTGTGTGTGTGTTTTTTTTTTTAATATATATATATTATATAGTTACTCTTCTCTTGGATTCCTTTTAGGTGTTGAGATCTAATTCCTTCCCAAATTATTATGTCGTTCATCTATGAGTATCCATGAAATCTTGCACAACATTGGGAATTACAATAACAAAATTTCTGGTTCGGAACAACTGACATGTGGAAATCCACGAGTTTTCTGTATTACTTATTGACTTCTTATGCATAAGTGATTTTTTTGTTTTTTTGGTTGTGAAAGCATACTGCACATTTGGTTCTCAGAAATAAATATTTTATTTCCAATCTATTCCGAGGAAGCAATTATTCCTTTATTTTGTGCAATTCCTGGAAGGCCAAGGAAACGCTATTCCATGTAGGCTTATAGCCAAGGAGTAGCTTCAATTTTCACGTTTCTAAAAATGCTTTGCACTTTCCACAGTTAAGTTTTTTTAATATATATCAAAGTTATTACGGTATGTTTATTATATTTATTATACTTGAGTAACTCATTTATTTATGATTATGATTATATCAAATTGTAATATATAGTTCAACTAAAATCTATGATGAAATAATAAGTTTTAGAGATTATTAATATAACTAATAATTTATTTATGATTAGAAAATAATTAATTAAGAATATTTCAAGTTACTACTAGTAAAATAATAAGTACATAATATATTAATATAACTATTATCACAATATTCAGTTTCTTGCAATTAGTTATTACTTCAATGAAAAACAAGAGTATATGTCATTTTTTCACCTAATCGCGTAAGTAGCACAGTTGAGTAACTTACGCAAAATTGATATGAAATATACAAAGAGAAAATATATATTTCTGTTAAAATTGATCAAATAAACTAATGATTTTGCACATTGCAATTTGATTAAATTCCGCACATGCACGCATGTCTCAACTAGTATGGTAATGAAGCTAATAGTACCAGAAAGAAGAAGATTACAAGTGTTGAAGTTTTTACTCTATACGAGCCATTACATCATAATTTTTTTTAAGATCCGGATGCGTATGGCCAAATTTCAAAATGGAAGTCGACATCCTTCACTTTGTGAGCCTTTATAATTGTAGTTTATTGGCATAAAAAGAAAATCATGTCTTCACATTGCTGGTCTCTTGAACACATTAATACACATCAATAGCATTATGAACAAATGATATTCGATGACTTTAGTTGGATATAGTACTAATGAACATTGATTCTTGCTTATAGGGAACGGAAAGGATTGAGGCGATTAATCTGAGTGAAGACAGCGAAAAAGACTTATTATACAAAGCATTTTGGCAAGAAAAGGATGGTGACATTTACACAGAAAAACAATTTAAGAATTTGGCGAATCTAAGATATCTTCACATGAAAAAAGCACATCTCAGTGGAGATTTTAAGGACTTAATGAAGGGGTTAAAATGGCTTCAATGGCAAAGATGTCCTGCGAGTTTTGAAGTAAACAATTTTGATGTAAAGGAATTAGTTGTACTCGAATTGCAAGGAAGTGAGATAAATGAGAAATGGGAAGGATGGAGTTTTTTCAAGGTAAGAATTGAAGTCTTTTTTTCCTCTCCTTTTATGCTTTCTTTTGAATCATAATGACTCTAGACTCACCCATCGACATTCATTATTGTTTTTTTTTTTTTTGTAGATGGCAGAGAAGCTTAAATATCTAGACCTTTCATTTTGTGGTTCCTTGGAAAATACTGACTTCCTCTCAGCTTTTGAGAAGTTAGAGGTTCTCATCCTCAATTGTTGTTGGAAACTGAAGCGAATCGACGCTTCCATTGAAGACATGGAGGGCCTCCTTCGCTTGGAGCTGGGCTCGTCCCATGCACTTCATCTCGCGGTAGGCGCCGACACAGGCGCCAAACTCCCCGTTCCTCGTTTTTGCCTCAGGGAGCTTCCAGCAGAAATAGGTAAATTAAAAGCACTGCAGCAACTCGATCTACGGCATACTACATCCCTTTCTGCATTACCAAATAGCATAGGGTCTTTGGAGAATCTAGAGATTCTAGATATTTCTTGGAGTGGTATAGAAGAATTACCCAATGGTATTGGGAGTCTGAGAAAGCTCCGAGAGTTACGTGCTTCAATTGCAAAAATCTGAAAGGGATAATGGTAGAAAGCATGTGTAATCTTTCTTCCCTACGACACCTTGATTTTAGTGAATGCTACAAGCTCCAATCGCTGCCGGACCTTCCTTCCGGCTTAACATATTTGGGCGTCACTTGTCAAAGTCGCAAATTGCCTTCGCTTTCCCACCTAGCCCATCTCAAGGAACTACAACTTCGGGGTTGCGGATTTCTCCAGTGCATCCAGGAGCTTCCATCAACGCAATTAAAGAGTTCAAAATGCTCCCAACCGACGGACATTGAAGAATCGGAATCACCACAATCCCTAAACACGCCCTTCAGGTTGGAATTCTTGCAAGTCTCTAGCTGTGGATCTATCAAAACGCTGGACGTTTCACAATTTATCCATCTAAGGACATTAGATGCCTCCTTTTGCAAGAATCTCCTTGAAGTTCGAGTTCTTGACAAATCGATATATTTGGAAAGCTTGACTATCTCATCCCGCGATTCAATCAAACGGTTGGACCTTCCAAAATTTGGGGGTCTGAAGAAATTGAATGTTGACAACTGCAACAAATTAGCTAAAATTCAAGGCCTTGATAGGTTGGAGTATTTGGAAAGGCTAGATATCAAATATTGCGCTTCAATTGAAAGGCTAGACCTTCCAAAATTTGGGAGGCTGAAGGAATTAAAAGTTAAAGGTTGCAAAAACTTAGCCAAAATTGAAGGCCTTGATAGCTTGGAGTATTTGGAAAGGCTAGATATCGAAGATTGCGCTTCAATTGAAATGCTAGACCTTCCAAAATATGGGAGGTTGAAGGAATTAAAGGCTATAAGTTGCAAAAACTTAGCCGAAATTGAAGGCCTTGATAGGTCAGAGTATTTGGAAAGTTTAGATATCGAATATTGCACTTCAATTGAAAGGCTAGACCTTCCAAAATTCGGGAGGCTGAAGGAATTAAAAGCTACAGGATGCGTAAACTTAGCCAAAATTCAAGGTCTTGATAGGTTGGAGTATTTGGAAAGTTTAGATATCGAATATTGCGCTTCAATTGAAAGGCTAGACCTTCCAAAATCCAGGAGGCTGAAGGAATTAAAAGCTACAAGTTGCAAAAACTTAGCCAAAATTGAAGGCCTTGAGTATTTGGAAAGTTTAGATATCAAATATTGCGCTTCAATTGAAAGGCTAGATCTTCCAAAATCCGGGAGGCTGAAGGAATTAAAAGCTCTAAGTTGCAAAAACTTAGGAATTAAAAGTTACAAGTTGCAAAAACCTAGCCAAAATTGAAGGCCTTGAGTATTTGGAAAGTTTAGATATCAACGAGTGCACTTTAATTAAAAGGCTAGACTTTCCAAAATTCGGGAGGCTGAAGGTATTAAAAGCTACAAGTTGCAAAAACTTGGCCGAAATTGAAGGCCTTGATAGGTCGAAGTATTTGGAAAGTTTAGATATCAACAAGTGCACTTTAATTAAAAGGCCAGACCTTCCAAAATTCGGGAGGCTGAAGGAATTACATGCTAGAGGATGCGTAAAATTAGCCGAAATTCAAGGGCTCGATAGTTTGGAGTATTTGGAAAGTCTAGATATCTCTAGTTGCACTTCAATTGGAAAGCTAGACCTTCCAAAATCCAGAAGTATGAAGAGATTAGATGTTGATTGGTGCAAGAAATTAGCTGAAATTCAAGGCATCGATAGGTTGGAGTCCTTGGAAGAACTGGATATCTCTTGTCGCGCTTCAATTGAAAGGCTACTCCTTCGAAAATCCAACAGTCTTAAGATATTAGAAGTTAGAGACTGTGAAAACTTGGTCAAAATTCAAGGCTTGGAGTATTTGGAAAGTCTAGATATTGATAGGTGCCATTCAATTGAAAGGCTAGATCTTCTAAAATTCGGGAGGCTGAAGAAATTAGATGCTAGAGGCTGCGGAAACTTAGCTGAAATTCAAGGGCTTGATAGTTTGGAGTATTTGGAAAGTCTAGATATCTCTTGGTGCATTTCAATTGGAAGGCTAGACCTTCCAAAATTCGGAAGTATGAAGAGATTAGTTGTTGGTTGGTGCAAGAAATTAGCTGAAATTCAAGGCATTGATAGGTTGGAGTCATTGGAAAGACTAAATATCTCTTGGTGCGCTTCAATTGAAAGGCTACTCCTTCCAAAATCCAAGAGTCTTAAGATATTAGAAGTTAGAGACTGCGAAAACTTGGTCGAAATTCAAGGCCTTGATAGGTTGGAGTATTTGGAAAGTCTAGATATCAATGGGTGCAATTCAATTGAAAGGCTAGACCTTCCAAAATTCGGGAGGTTGAAGAAATTAGATGCTAGAGGCTGCGAAAACTTAGCCGAAATTCAAGGGCTCGATAGTTTGGAGTATTTGGAAAGTCTAGATATCTCTAGGTGCACTTCAATTGGAAGGCTAGACCTTCCAAAATTCGGGAGGCTGAAGAAATTAGATGCTAGAGGTTGCAAAAACTTAGCCGAAATTCAAGGGCTCGATAGTTTGGAGTATTTGGAAAGTCTAGATATCTCTAGGTGCACTTCAATTGGAAGGCTAGACCTTCCAAAATCCGGAAGTATGAAGAGATTAGTTGTTGGTTGGTGCAAGAAATTAGCTGAAATTCAAGGCCTCGATAGGTTGGAGTCCTTGAAAAAACTAGATATCTCTTGGTGCGCTTCAATTGAAAGGCTACTCCTTCCAAAATCCGAGAGTCTGAAGATATTAGAAGCTAGAGACTGTGAAAACTTGGTTGAAATTCAAGGCCTTGATAGGTTGGAGTTTTTGAAAGAACTGAATATCACTGGATGCAAGTCACTCAAAACAATTCCAGAATTATCTAGAACTTGGATTTATCGATATAGTGTACTTACAAATAGCGAAATGATAGGATGTGGATTAGACGATATGGATGACTTGGATGAGTTTGGTGACTTGGATGAGTTGGATTACTTGATGAGTCGGATGACTCAGATGAGTCAATATAATGGAAGCAATCCCCATTTACTATCAAAGGTACATAGAGCAGGTAAGTTACCTTTGTTCTTTTAAGATCTACTATCCAATTTTCATTTGTATTTCCTGATCTCAATATCTTTCAAGATTTATGATCTTGTCATTATTATTTCCTAGCTGACAGTGTCATCATTGTCTCCTTACTTGAATTCAAGGAATTGAGGGGAAATATCCATGGAAATTGTTGTGTGCTTTGGCAACAAGATTTTGCTTATCATGCCAGTAAGGGAAATAGATGGAAAAGGCTTTCTAAGTGCATCATTTGTCATTAGTTTTCAGGTAAGATCCTTCATCCTATGCAGAAAAATAAAGATTCTCAACGTTTGATTGATTCTGGAATGCTGGAAGTAGTGCATAAAAACTGATGTATACAGGTATCTGATAGCATGCCAAAGGTCATTATGTAGGTCAAGAAATGCAAAATGAAGGACCCTATATGGCGGTCCTCCTAATTTGAGGTTTTAGTTTGCTCTGCCCTTACCATGTAGCTCATGACTGCATGTTTCTAAGTTACGCTTAAGAGTGAATTTACGGTGCAAATGGAGCATGTTGACAGGGCATCCCTTGGCATGCAACTACTAACTTGGGATAAAATTTGTCCAACCATTGAGTTCCACACATTTTATTTCACAAAACTGTCTGCATTGGCTGATTAAAGTAATCGTATCGGTTTAGAAATGCTAAATGCAAGAACAAGCTCTTCTTCTAGTGGTGTGGCTATGAGTGAACTAATAAACAGGGCAGAAGCAAAAGCATTGTGAATTATTTGGATTGATCTAGATAATTGCAATTCGAATTTTATTGACTATGGATCCTTGTTCATTTGGTTTGAATCCAGAATATACCTACTCCAAGGCTAATAATAGATTATCCCAGAGAATGCATCTTGATGTTTGTAGAGTTGGTAAAGCCATCTATCATATACTTGAACTTTTGAGCTAAGCAAGACATTACTAGAATGTCCTTTGACATAATCGTTTGTACTGTAAAATAATTCGTTATATTGTGCATAAGCTCTTATTAGTTAATTTACTTGCTGAAAAGTAAAAGACATGAGGCATTTGTATAAGTTTCTTGAGGAAACTTTTCGATATCCTATATGCCATTTGAAAACTGCCTTGCATTAATTCTAATGCATGAATATCATGTAATGATAAGGAAAAGAATCATACTATGTGCCACAAAAGCAAGCAACTTGAGATGAATTCACTTTGTTAATTTGATCAAAGCTTTTGTGGATGCTGATGTTAGATGCCCCATTAGTTGGATCCAAAGAGCTCCAAAGGAATATTGAGTTTGACAAATAGAGATTTGTAAACTTCAAAGTATTATTACTAGTTCGTTGATGTTAGTTGCTGGATTGATTTCATCTGACTCACTGGCAGGATTCGGTTATTATTTCACTGGTTGATGTAAATGCTGAAATATCTGAGAGAGCTTTCACAAGGCACTTCTAAAATTAATCGAAATCATAGAAGGATTAGGAGCTCAATGCATACTTGGAATGGTAAAAGGTTGTTTGCATGTTGTCATCCCACGTTGCCCTGCTTATTTTTAATAGAAGCTTTGAAGAGCTGAAAATGTCCGCCTCCACTCCTCTAATCAAATCTCTCTATCTTCCTTATTTTCTCTCCCACATGTTACTCTAGGATTCAAGTGGACTTTCCTCATCCTCTCACTCTTCAACTGGCTCAAGCGTTCCTCTAGGTTTGAGCTCTATCCTTCACAAGCCCTCTTTCAGCTTGCATCCTTGCAATTTGTTCTAGTGCTCATGATGCGTATTCAACTGCTCATGGAGCTTTAGCTATGGAGACCAGCAAAGGACCACAATGTGTTGTGCTCCTGTTTCAGCTTCAGTTTGATAAATCATTGGCTTCTCAGGTTTGGCTCCTAGTGTTCTTTTGTGACCTAATGGGTAGTTGACTCAATTGTTCCGAGTTGATTTTCTGAAGTTTGCTTGATTTTTGATTGGCAGGTGAAGATGACGGAGTGGAATCCAAAGAAGTATTGGCCGGCGATGGTCAAGAAGGACTCGAAGGCGATGTCAATTCGCAGAGGCTGTGGACAATGTCTCCTTGTAATTGCTTCAAAGCGAGAAGGTTGGTCAGCTTAGTATTCCATGGATACTGTGAAATATGGTCAGCTTGGTATTTGCCTTCATGTACTCTAGCACTATTTTGGTAGGCCGTCACTGGGTTGTGCTATCCATTTGTAGGCGAGAGAATTCTAATACCATGGTGTAATGAAACTTGGTCTTGCTTTAAATGTTAGAATGATATGCTGTCAAGCCTAGTATTGTTTTCATGCGCTCTAGCAGTGTGTCCGCATTAGTTGCTAAACTGATGATGTGCGATGGGAAATGACTCCTGGTTTGTAGGTTACTTCTTCATTTCAGGTCATCTTGCTACAGTCCTCATAAATACTTTGAGCACTTCAACACTTAAACTAGATAAGATTGACTCAAGTTAGGGTGGTTTGCTAGTCGTCAACCCTGGTTTTTGTTGGTTTGACATTATTTCAATTATCCAGATGGTAATGAGGGTTAAAATAGATGGGTTGATTGTTGTTTCTCGTTGGATTGTAAGGTCTCACTTTTTTAAAGATAAAGTGTAATTTCTTGCGCTTTCTGCCTTTATTTATTATGTTAGGTCAAGTCAGCAAGACGTCTTACACGCATTATTGTGCTAGAGAATTACTGCAACTTGGAGGTTTTGGGGACAGTGAATATTTGCGAAGGACACTTGCGGAGGAATTTCAACAGATGGAACAGAGGTATTAACAAAAGAATTAGAAATGTGAGATGCAATAGAATCTTGTTCTTGCATAGAAGTTCGTATCTGAATGTGTCGTTTATTGCTCTTTCATTGTAGATTCTTCTCATTAATGCTATATCTAGTTTGCCATGCATAAGTGTTCTTACACATGCCACCTCTATGGGAGAAATATGAATTATGGGACAAAACGTTGCTGGTATCTACTGTTTGAAGTGATTAATTTTTCCCCCTTTCAAGTCTGGTCCTCATTGCTGATGTGTCTACCAAATGTGAAATTCTTGATCTCATTGTATGCATAACGAAAATTTGAGTATGATTGCCCGGATTCAAAAGTGGACTATGTGAACATTGCCATCCTTTGCTTTTTGGTGTTATCCAACTCATCAATTATTTGAGTTTGTTGATCTTTCTATCCATTTTCCTATTACCAAAAACTTGTACGTATATTTTTCATTTCCTCACCTAAGTAGCCAGAACTATGAGACCATAATGTGAGAAGGAGAACAAGATAGGGAAACCTTCGGGGGTGGGGTGTTGTCTTCTGGGTTTTGTAGTCAACAATGATTTTCACTTACCCTCTTCTTAATATTCTAGTGTTTCGTATTTGGTCTCAAGTTGATTACTTGACAATGTAATTGGAACTTAAGTTGGGTGATCTTGTCGGATTGGGCTTTCTGTTTAGCTTATGATCATTGTGTATGGAAAAGCAGTGCCTCATTTTTAGATTAGGGAATGATTTAATCATTACAGTTTCAAGGAAGCTATTGAGATGCCTTTTTTTTACTATTTAAAAACAAATCTTGATATGAATTTATTGTCACAATTCCCTCATATGTCTGTTTCAGCATTCACCATATACATTCCCTTTTCACTATCCTTCTATGATGTATATACCTTTAATCTGAAACTACAATTTTCTCTAGAGATTTACATGTGCAGAGTACAAATACAGGATGGCTCTGAATTTGCTTCATCCAATCAAACTCATGAAATTGGGTTTACAGATTATATCTCCTTCCAAATAGTCTTTGTTAGATGTTACAAACGATATAGCAGTGGCGAGGTGATTTATGAATGATTCAAGCAATGTGAAGTAGGGAAGGCCTTTGGAATCAATCTTGTTGTGCATCCCTCCTGGTTACTACGGTGTGGATTTGGCTCTATAAAAGGTAAAAGCTAGGTATATCATATATTAAATCCCTTATTTTTAGATGTGGCTAATATGTTACATTGGAAACAGGAACTTCAAATTGTTATGCTGCTAAATAAGATGAATGATGCTTGTGAAAACTTGAGAGATGCCTGGATGATGATCTTGCAGACCAGTGACGTTCCATTTATGCATATTTCAAGAACCTCTTGTGCAATTAACTGGGAGTTGGACCAATTGAAGGTAACTTGTGGATCTAGAGCTTGCATAATGATTCCTTACTTGTGAGAAATATAGGATGCTCCTAAGTTCTATTTGTTCCTATACATGTCAATTCCCAATTTAAGACATGGATGGAAAAAAGGAAAAACTAGGATATTGTGCTTTTCTTTTGAGTTTGGTTTCACAACGGAAACAGTAGTGGTCAACAACTGGTGGTATCAACCCTGTCGAACAAGTAACCATGTGTACTTGTCAACTGGTAACCCAGCAAACCTGTCAACTAGTCTGGACCAATTCTAGGCCTTCCAAAAACGTTAAGGAAGAGTGTTGAAGTTGGGTTGGGGTTTGGAACTCCAACCTCTTGTAACTGAAAGGCATGCCAACCATCTGTTTCTGTGTCTTGCTTCATTTTGTGGTGGATAATTTATTTATTGACTGTATTGGCTTAGTCTATTAAAAATTTGAACGATTCTATCGAGAACAAGAACCCTGTCTTTTGTGCTTAAGCAGCTTTGCCGAGTGAACTAGGCTTCTTTTGTTCTGGAAATGTGTATTCTATTAGACAACATCACATGCAATCGGTTCAACTGGTCGAATTGTTAGAGCATGGTTCTACTAGTTTGACTAGGTTGAACCACTAGTCTAGTTATGAAAACATTTATTCTTTTGTTCTTCCTATTATGTATCTGCTCTCCTCATCAGCGTGAGGAGTGGCAGCTTAGTTTTTCCTCCTATATGCATATACATCCTATTTCATGCTTGCAATTTTAAAGGATGTTATACTTTCTGTCTTAACATAACTGCAAAAGTTGTGTTGACAGTTGGTGCCTTGTACTTGAATGTTTGTTAAGGAATGTGCATTTGATGACCCCAATGGGTTAGTAGTGCCACTTTTGCTTCGATTTTTTGAGAACACTTTTAGTTGGTTGTCTCATTCTCACTTCCAAAACACTAACCTAGTGAAAATACACATCTTGGACTCTATCATACACCTAGAGATGGAGAATGAGAAGATTTGCTGCATTCCCCATACTATAGTTCCTCCTTGGTAGTGGTAAAATTTTTTTACACTGGCATACAATCAAGCTAAGCATCAACTCATTGTGATGCCATCAATTGTATACTCTGAAAACTATTTTCCTTAAGCTTCTTGCCATGTCCATTTGCAGTTTGGATTTTTGGAAACTTGTTGTTGCCCATAGTCTTTCCTTTCTATATCATTGTTTGATAAACTCGCCAATATTAGTAACAAATTTATTTCATTGACTAGATGGTGGAGCTGAATTATCTTGTCCATGCTCCTTACTAAGTTTCCACTTTTACAACCTACTCTTAAGTTTAAAGATGACTGGCATGGGTATGTTGTGCCTCTTTAATGGACAATTTCATGCTTGTTACAATGGTTGAAAACGTGCAAATTATGCTCCAAAGAATATCTTTTTCATTTCAAGAAGCAAAATACTGAACTATTAGGTTTTCCTGTAAATTTTAGATCATTTAGGAGGTCAAAGTGAGAAAAAGATGAATCTTTAGTGGCCAGACATATACAGAAAGAATAATTTTCTTCTTATGGTAGGTTCATTGCAGTTTGAGTCATTGACTGAGAACTAGTACATATATGTTCATGATGATAGACACTATCGGGGTCTTTAGTGTAGAAAGATACTGTAGAGCATTCATGGTTCACATGCATACGATAGCCTCTTCAGTACACAAGTATTGGTTCCACCTATGTTTTAGCGTGATGCAAGTATTGTACTTATTACTTTTACCCAACAAAGGTATCAAAACATCACATTAGTTATGGCCATATTATAGGAACATCGGAGTGAAATCAAGTTGAGTTATTTATTTTTGGCTAAAACAAGCAGAGGTGTGGCTTGTGTTTTGGCTGCAAGAAAGCTAGCCATGGTCTACATACTTGGATGAGGATGAAGATGAAATCTCAGATTCAGAACGAACGTCTATTGTGGGTGGACCTCTATTGCTAGGGATAGTCTCTCCTGGTAATTGCTTCAAATTGAGAAAGCTCTCTCTTTTTTCTATTCAATGTGTGAAGTGCTTGAATGTCTTAATTGAGAACATGATTTTGAACTGAGGAGTTGGCGTTTTACAGAAAAAACCTAGTGTGAATGAAGGTGATCCAAGTGGAAATCTAGATTCTGTTCTAGTTTATGTGGTGGTGATTGTACTTGATATTACGATTATATTATGGTTGTTTATGTGCACTGATATTTGTTTATGTGAATGAAGGTGGTATCTAATTTCGTTTGGTCATAAGGAAAGTAAAACACGAAGTAACTTAGGATATTATCATCGTCCTTAAAAAGAAATGGATAGTTAAGGTGGAGCAATTTCGAGGCAGTTTTCTTAGAAATAACTTTAAACTTTACATTATGGAAGAACTTCCCTGCTGATAATTTTTAATGCTTGAGTTGACTTTCAAGAGTTGCCATCAGCTGAACAACATGATGCCTCATACTTGGAAGCCTAGATTATCTTGTTCATGCTTCAGATTTCTACTCAACCTGTAAGTATCGTCTATCTTTCAGTAAAAAGTCCCTAAAAATCTATGTAGTTCAGATGTTGAAAGTTGTGAGGCAAATTTGTTGCAAAATTTTAAACATTGTCGCATGATTCACGCGTCATTTTTGTTCTCGATGCTTAAGGCCTGCTTAGTTTTGGAAAACAGCTTTAGTTTCCATTTTCATAGAAACTGTTTTCGATGTTTTGTTGACAAAATATTTGTTTAGTGAAAATAATGTCATTAGGGATGAAAATTGTGAGAATATGCTCGGGTTACATCACATTCCAAAAATAGGCTTATTTATTCCAAATCTCCATGTTTGCATTTGGAATGGGAATACGAAAAAGTCATCTTCAGTTTGTGATTTTGATTCTGGGAATAGTTTTCCTTTTATTTGTCGACTGCTTTCGGAGTGTTACCAAATGCATTTTCTGGTTTGTTTTGATTCTCAAATTGAAATCAAAACAGACTTTTGAGAATCTTTATCAGCCGAACGCATCCTTAGATTATCAATCTCTTTCTGTCTGCAGAAAAAAAATGGACTTCATCAAGTTGCTTAACGGGCTTTGAACATTGAAAATTACTTCATGTCATCCGGACATCATTATATGTAATGCATAAGCAGTGGGCTGATGCCATCAACATATTTCATGAGGAAGTTTGATTTGCTGTCAAACCTTGTTAGTGACCATGGCAAGTGATACTGTTAATTTAGAGCGGTAGATGGCGTTTCATTTTTCTTCATTTAACTGTTTTCGTTTGCTTATCTAGGTCTTGACTCTTTCCCTCGGGAGGAATTTTCCAATCTATCAGTTTCATGTTAATTCTCTGGATGAAGTGGTATGGCTAATTTTTAAGCTCTGGTGCTGCTATAGGATGTTGGCTTTTTTGGTTGGTTTTTATAATCTCAATCTGCTAGTTTGTCCAGTGATAGGGTATGATGTGTGTATCACAAGTTGTTTGTGGTGCTGGAAAAGAACTTTTGCTGGTTGTCCTCAATCATCTGCGGGTGCACGTTATTATCTTTGCATTTGGCCTTTTTCTCAAATAATTAAGTTTCATGCATCTCAGTGAACAGTCTTGGAGGTGATCGGATAGAGATAGGAATTTGTTACAGGAAATTATTCTTCTGCACATCTTGAGACACGCCATATTTTTCAGAACATCTTGATGTTGATTCTTCATACAATCATGTTGTATGCAATGATATGAATTATTAATATTAAGTGACTGGAAAGGGTCAAGTAAAATCTGATTTGAGTCTGATTCAATAAGTTGGCAATATCTCCTATAAGCTTATAATGGAAATTGTAGATCATTAATCATTGGTTTGAACTTGAACTTGATCTAAGTTTGAGCTTTGAGTGTACTGTACATGGAGATTTTGATATAGAATGTTTATACATTCACATTATAATTAGTAGGTGTAGAGATATGTTCTCAATTTAAAAGGAAAGAGTTTATTGCCCACTTAATCTTAGCATATATCCCCTTACAATTGCGAGAGTCAATTTTTGCACCAAATAATCATATTCAAAGCTTTTTACCCATCGATATTACTATTAGAGCCTAGGGGAAGTTAGACTTATTTATATTGCCAAATTCCACCCATTGAACTCAGTGTAGTTAGTGAAACTCTTCTTTCCCGTGTTATGTTTATGGTCAACAAGCTAAGGATGAGAATGAAAACTCAGATCTTCAAAGAAAATGAGCAGAAAACTAATTGGTGGGTGCTCGGATGACAGTGAATTGAGCCTACATGGATCTAATCTGTGATGCTTAACCATGCTTATGAAAGCCTCTGTTCTTAATCATTTGTTTAGTACTTAGATGTTAGAATTGATTATTTTATATAATTATTTTTATCTTTAGATCACGATTTTTGATATACCACCTCTTTTTTGGTAGACGAATGCTGAGGATGTCAACTCCTAGTATTGAAATTGGTTTTACTAAGTTGCATGCCAGATAGCTCATATTAGGTGTTTGAGACCTACTAACGCATTATACTCGCATTTTTACTCTTCAAATCAGTTTTGTATACTACTCTTAGTCCCTAGTATTGCTCCTTTTCTGGTAGTGTGTTGGTAGCTCTTTGGATCCAACGTTTCTTTTCAACTCTTTCAACTTGACTTTCAGTAGTAGCGGCACCTTTTGGTCATGGTGACGTTACTCGCAAAAAAGTGATGTTGATGTTGGTACTTGAAATTATATGATGAGATAACATGTGTTGGAATAAAGGGCAATTGGAATAACTTAAAATCCTCAAAAAAGTGTGAAGTTTCTTTTTATAGATTATATAGTTCACCTGTAGGGCACCTATGGGGTGCAACCCATATACCAAAGGAGCCCAAAAAACTAAAGCCATGTACAAAACAACTCCCAAAGCCAAAAGGGAGCTCAAATGCCAGGTCAATCATCGACTAATCAACTAGGGCATTTACATCCATATGCAAGTCTGCACTATACCAAAAGTGTGTGACTTTAAGCCAAATTTCAATAAAATGTAACATAAGATTTCTCTCCATCAGAAGCTCTGTTGCTCCACGCCTTCCAAATCAGCCAAAAGAAACAGGAAATTGAGTTAATCCTACTTGTTGTGCTGTAAACGAATGCCCTGCCATGCCCAAAGTTCTTGCTTAATAAAACCTTTGATAACCCAAGATAACATGGCACAAGCATAGGAAACTGTCCAAACCATTCTTTCCAAGAACAATGAAGGAGGGGATGCCGTGCGGACTCTGCCCCTTTTTGATGAGGAAACGCCTATTAACCAATATTTTGTCTCATTTCTAAAGTAAGGATTTGTTCCCAGGTTGCTTCCCAAGCAAAAAGAGAAACTCTAATTGGAATTCTCACTTTCCAAATCAATTTATGAGGAAAATCTGTTTTGCCACGAATCTCCCTATTGAGCAGCTTTTCCCCCCTTCAAGTCTGGTCCTCATTGCTGATATGTGCACCAAATGTGAAATTCTAGATCTCTGTGTGTGTAACAGGAGTTTGAGTATGATACCTAGGCTCAAAATTGGTTTATGTAAACATTGCAATCCTTTAATTAAAAGTTTGTGCTTTTGGTTTTACCCGACTCATCAATTATTTGAGCTGAAATATTCATTTCTCATTTGGCTAATTCAGGACTTCTCTTAATGGGTTTGTAGATATTTCTATCCAAATGCCTATTACCATAAAGTTGTCCTATATTTTTCATTTCCTTGTCTTAGTGGCCAGAACCTTGAGACTATAATGAGAGAAGGAGAGAAAGAAAAGGAAACCTTTGGGGGTTAGGGGTTGTCTTCTGGAGGTTGTCCTCAACAATGGTTTTTCACTTACCCTTTGTCTAATAATCTAGTTTTTCGTATTTGATGTTTGATTACTTAACAAAGTACATGGAAGCTTTAGTTGGGTGATTTTATCGTATTGGGCTGTGTTTAACTTATGATTCTTATGTGTGGAAATAGTGTATCTCATGTTTCCTGATTAGAAACTAATTTGATAATCACATTTTCAAGGAAGCTGCCCATATGCCTTTCTCTTCTATTTTGAAAAAGATACTTTGTAAGAATTTATTGCTACAATTCCCTCTTATGTTAGTTTTAGCATCCACCAAATATATTCCCAATTCACTGTCCTTCTATAGGGTATATACCTTTAATCTGAAACTACAAATATTATCCAGAGATCCACATGTGTAGAGTCCAACTACTTTTTCATGCTAATCATTACTCTGTATGGTATTGCAGGATGACTTTGAATTTGCTTCAGATTATATTTCCTTCCAAATACATGAGGAGTCTTTTTTAGATGTAACAAATCGTATAGTGGTAGTGAGTGGACTTATGAATGATTCAAGCAATGTGAAGAAGGGAAGATCTTTGGAAGGATCTTGTTGTGCATCCCTCTTGGTCATTGTTGTGTGGATTAGACTCTATCTAAGGTAAAAGCTTTGTATATCATATTTTGTGGCCCAAATTTGCAAGTGTGGCTAATCTGTTTTGTTGGAAGCAAGAACATCAAATTATTATGTTGCTAAATAAGATGAATGACACAGGTGAAAACTTGGGAGATGTTGAGATGACAATCCTGTAGGCTAGTGACCTTCCATTTGTGCATATTGCAGGAACCACGCGTGCAAATAACTGGGATTTATACCCGTTGAAGGTAACTCATGGATCCGGAGCTTGCATATTGATTTCTTGCTCATGATATCTAGAGTTCTATTCCGATCATGTCAATTCACTATTTAAGACATTGATGGCAAAAGGGAAAAAGTAGCATATCATGCTTTCTTGTCAACTCCTGTTCATGTCAGAGTTTTAAGAAGTGGCTCTAGTTGGAGTGGGAACCAGACCAATCCAGTCTGGTTTTCCGGCAAAAATAGTATTGATCAAGAACTAGTGGTATTGACCCTTTGTTCAACCGGTAACCAGGTGTACCTATCAACTGATACCCAGCAAACCTGTCAACTAGTCTGGACCAGCTCTGGGCCGTAAAAAAGTTTAAAGGAGTAGCGTTGGAATTGGGTTGGGGTTTGGCACTCCAACCTCTTGTAACTAACCAGCGTGCCAACCATTTGCTCTAGTGTCTTCTTGCTACAATTTGTGGTGGATAATTTATTTATTGACCATATTGGCCTAATCTAAAATTGAACAGGATACTATTAAGATGACATCAAGCATGTGTAATCTATTAAGATGCTACGATGTCGACTGACTCATTGGGCTTCTTTTGTTCTGAACGTGTGTAATCTAATATATGCAAAGTATTCTATCAGATGACATCACATGCAATTGGTTCAGTTGGTCGAACTGGAAGAGCATGGTTCTACCACTTTGACTGGTTGAACCATTGGTCTGGTTTTAAAACGTTTGTTCTTTTATTGTTCCTATTTATTATTTATCTGCTCTTCTCATCAGCACGATTAGCAGCAGCATAGTTTTTCCTCCTAAGTGCATAATGCATACACATGTCATTACATGCTGATGTTTTACTTTCTACCTTATTGTAACTGCAAAAAGTTCCAACATGCCTTGACAGCTGGAGCCTTGTATGTAGGTTAAGAAATGTGCCTTTGATGGCCCTAATGGTTTAGTAGTGCCCTTTTTGCTTCTATTTTGTTAGGATATTTTTGCTCGGTTGTACTATTCTCACTTCTAAAATACTAATCCCATGAAACTGCACATCTAGGACCATACCTTATGCCTGGAGATGGAGAATGAGAAGCTTCGCAGCATTCCCCATCCTGTTGTTCTCCCTTGTCAGTTGGTGGTAAGAACATTTTGACACTGTCATACGATCAAGCTAAGGATCAATTCATTGCTATGCCATCAATCGTATAGTTCTGAAGGTTTTTTCTTTGGGCTTCTTGCCCTGTCCATTTGCAGTTTTGGATGTCTGGAAACTTATTTTTGCCCATACTCTTTCCTTAGTGATCAATGTTTGATAAACTTGCCAGTGTATCTCGTTGGCTGGGTATTGGAATTGAATTAATCTTGTCCATGCTCCTTACTAGATTTCCACTTAGAACCTTCTAGTAAGCTCAAATGTGGCTGGCACAAGTACACTGTGCTTCTTTAACAGACCACTTCATGTTTGTCCCTGTAGATTGAAGAAGTGCAAAAATATGCTCCTAAGAAGAATATTTTTTGGTTGAAGAAGTAAAAAAAATGAAGTATTAGTTTTCCCCTAAATTTTAAATCAATTGAAGGACAAAGTGCGAAATGATTTAATAGTCGCCAGACAAATACAAAATGAATAATCATTCTCTCATGGTAGGTGCATGGCTTGAGTTACGACGAGAACCACTATTTACAAGTTCATGACCATAGATACTATCACGGCATCTAGTGTAGCAAGATACCGTGGAGCATTCATAGTTACATGCATGCTATAGCCTCTTTAGGCAAACAAGGTTTGCTTTTTGCCTGTGTTTTAGCATAATGCATGTGTTGTAATTTTACTTTTACCCAACAAAGGTATCTAAACATCATGTTAGTTATGGCCATACATTCGAGGAACACTGGACTGAAATCAAGTTGATCTTTTTTTCGGCAATGGCAGGTAGAGGCGTGGCTTGTGTTTTAGCTGCAAGAAAGTGGGCCCCGATGTACATACTGGACGAGTATGAAGAAGAAATCTCTGATTCAGAATGACTGTCTGTTCAAGAGTTTGTGGTGGTTATGCTTATGTTGCTGGTGTTGGTGGACCTCTCATACTTGGAGCTGCAGACATTGGTGTGAGAAGCAATGCATGTGGGCTTTCTGACTGATGCTCTTCGACTTCACCCTTTCTAGAGAAGTCTTAATCCATACCTGCCATGTGCCTTCTCTGCTAGGCGGGTATTTGTCGATAAAAAAAAGTGGAGTAAAATGTAGCGATTTATCTATCGAGTGGGATAGAATTGACCGAAAGATGCTGAATCATGGCTTCTATCTGATGGTAACTGTCGTCATGGTATTGCTGTAAGCTTTGAGACCTGCTTGATAGTGCCAAGCTTTTGCTTCATCTGTATATGTTCACTATTTTCATGTGTAAGAGAACCAATTGTTTGGTTTGGATTATCTACACTTTGGGCTGAATAGTTCGGGTAGTGTACTCGACTCACGAACGCTGCATTTGAATGTTGAGATCTCTTACCCAAAATTGACTTGCTCTTCTCCACGTGTTATTGTTAAGTGACGCATTTGATCCGGTGTAGATAATGCATTCTTGCGGGGACATGACTAGCCAGATATATGGTTTCAATTTGGCAATAAAGAGCATAGCCTGTATTCCAATCTCAGATATTTGGAGCCCTTAAATAGATGGTAGGTTTAAGATCATGAGATTCTGTCTACAGCATCGTGAATGGACTTTGTATCCTTAATAAAGGGCATCATGGAGTCTTTTAATTCAGTGATGTACATTCAGGAATCAATAATTTTTTAATTGTAGTATTCTTTCTCTCGGAATTATTGCCAATCTCCAGAAGAAAGTATGCATGAATGTAACATGTGCATTTGAGATACTTCTCTTATGTTTATTATTTGTCGTGATGATAGCTCTTTGGGAACGTCAGCTGAATTTACCAAAAATTAAATCCTCCTTTATTTATAGCTCTTCCAAATCTTCACGTCTTCAATGTATTCTTCCTAATGCAAGTGCAGAAATAGTGACATTTAACATTAATTATAAGATGGGACAATAACATTATCAACAAAATAAATGATTGTTAATAGGTTCGCTGCTAGTGCAAATCCCATGTAAACTTTAATTCTATGACCCGTTTTACACAAACTCGTTTTGGAGAAATTGTCGTCAAACGTTTCGAGGACCGAGAAAATAAGAAGAGAAGGCTAGTAAAAGAAGTACGGCTAAGGAAGACGCTTTACTATTAATAGGAATTGTCTAAGAAGATAACTTGTGCCTATCGCACCAGACACCTTTGGCTAAACCTTCTGTTTATAGCCATTGTGGAGCCTCATAAAATTTACTTCTGCCACTATTCTCAGTAATAATAGAACAAATGATCATTTGTAACTCACCATCATTATTATACTAAGCGTCCGAATGATCATCAGAGAATATCAAGGTAACTTAGCATCATGTCTCAACAGTTTGTGTTATGAAAAATAGCTTTATTGCCTGTGGATAGTAGCAAACTGGCAAGACTTAATACATGGGACTCTAATCAGAAAATTAGTCACTTAAGAAGACAACAAAGCTGATCTATACACAAATGAATAACTTTATTAATGATGATGGGTCTGTTGACACCTAAATTTTGGCGACCTGGTCATTCATTTATTTCATACAAAATTGGGAATTAATTTTTAACCCCTAAACAAAAATATTAGAATTAAATTGCATAGCATATAATTTTAGGGAAATTTTTTATTATTGCATTTGCATCGGACTGGTGACAAGTGGGTTTGAATTGATAGTCCCGAGTTTTAATTTGATGAATTGGACTAAGCCCATGAAGAGAACGAATTAGCCCGAGTCCATCATTCTTTGAGACTGAAAATTATCTTGTGAGCAATGGAGATTTGATATTTTCGGTGATATGATGATGGATTTTTCATTATCCTCAGTAAAGGCAAACACGCGGAGGAGATATTGTGAGCTCATCTTTAAAATATTCAAAATCCAAGAAAATTTTATTATGATTTTGAACTTTTGGCAATGTTCAATCAATTGTGGGTTGGTATTTGGAAGAGCCCAAGCTAAGTTTAGGGTTAGTAATCTATTAACCAAACCCTAGGTGGTTCACTCGAGGTTAGGTCGCGACAGCTTGGCGACTCCATTGGGGACTTGAGTTAAAACTCTTAGTGAACTTAGGCCAATTTTATCTTCTTTTGAAAAAAATATTTTTGTTTGGCAGCGAGGATCCTAGGTACATCCTAAAATATAAGGTGTTGAATGTTCTTGCATGATGGGAGGTATAAGGATAAATGTTTGCTAATCTTTGATTTGCAGGGAGGTGTAGGAATGTTTGGTTTATTTTCATATATGGAGTGTTATTTGATACAAACTTGTTGTGCATGTTTATACATTTACACTACACTTTTGCACACACAACTTGCCGTCGGACCTAGGCCACATAGGATCATCTAGGATGGTATTGAGATGGATACTACTCCGATTGTATGCCCGTGGTATGAGTCGCCCATCTCATTCCTGAATTTTTTTTTTTTTGTTAAGAGTATCCACCTCGGTCCACATGCCCGTGACCTAGGTTGGCTCTTTGACCAAGTTGAGTCATGAGGACTTGACTTAGTTTGCACGCCCGTGGCTAATCCGATCATCCTTATGACTCTACTTTGTTAAGCCTTATAGAGTAAAAATCGAGTCACGTACCATGTGCATATTTATGTGATTGCCACTCATTTATTGATAAAGTAAGTTTTCTAAATTCTCATCTTGCAATTTACTTACTTTATTGTATTATTTTGTCAATAATGTACAATAGGAATACCAGACATTTGAATTATTCTTCCTCCAAAGGAAGAACTTAGCACATGGTGGGACAAGCTAGACCAAGCTGGCCGTGAGTTTGTAGAGTCACACATTAGTCGACTACTTCCACTGCTATGTATCAACATTTATTGCGGCCTCATCCAAGCACTTGCCCATTGTTGGTGCCCGGAGACTTCTATTTTCATCTTTGGCGGTAAGCATGAGCTCACTCCCACCTTGGAAAGAATATGGTATTTCCATAGGAAAATCTTTGAAGACTGAATTAATTAGTCCGCCTATCGAAATAGATCCCATTGTGGTCTTATCTGATTTTTTGAGAATTAAGGAGGATAAAATAAGAAATGTTTTAAAGGCTCACCGCAACACATGTCCGTTATCTTTTCTAAATGAATCTTTTGAAAATGGCACTTCATTTAAAATGCGTAGGGTCTTCCTATTAGCTTTCTTTGGGTTTGCAATTTTTCCTCATTGCAAAAATGCTATTAATCCTTTCATTGATGAATTAGTTAAACAAGTGTTGGAAGGAAAAAATTTTGTTAATACTATTATGACTGAAACTTTTCTTTCTCTCACTCAGTTTAAAGAAAATGGTGATAAAACTTTTCATTCCTCTCTTGAGCTTTTACAAATTTGGTTCCTTTATCATATAAAAGGGTTTGGTGGTTTAATGAGTATACATGATGTTAGTAACTCTAATTACCCTATTATGAGATTTGAAAACAAACAAAAATATGCATCGGATTACCATTATTCCAAATGGCTAACTTTTATGAAAAAATCAACTTTCAAAGGTTTCCTAAGGCATGTTAAGTGGTTCCAAGTTTGTGTGGCGAGACTCTCATGTGGAGGTGTTGGCCCGATCCCTTTACTAGGATTCACTGGAGCATTGGAATACTGCCCAACTAGAGTAACCTGTCAGTATCAAATTGTGCAAGAGCTTCCCCTAGCGTTGCAAGCAGATCCACTCCAGATTAGCTTCACTGACGGAGATCGAGAACATGAGGATTCCATTCTCATGGTCAAATCAATGTGGGATATGTGTCACCCACAAAAGCTCAAATGGCCTGAAGATGAGCTGAAAGGTGAAGACAGGAGATACTATACCTCAACTAAATATATTCAACAACACAATATTCTAGAGAACTTACTTCCAAAGATACTAGAGGCGCCACTGAAGATCACCAATCGCACTAAGAATAGACGTTTCAAAAGAGTTGTCGAAAAAGCTTGAGAGGAGAATAAGTGATTATGCCAAGTAGTTTCCCAATGTATATTGATCAAGCCACATGAAATGGCTTGAATCAATCTAGTTATTTTCATTTCTAGATGAATGTTTAGGAAGTTGAGTCATGTACTTTTCTAGTTTATTTGTTTAGGGCATTTCAAGTTTCTACTTTGTTAGGTAGTGTAAAAAAAAAAACTCCATTAGTGAATAAAATTTTTTTAGACCTTTGCCATGGACTGGCATGTTTTATATAAGATGCTTATGTTGGTCATTTTTTCGGATTAGTTGATAACGGATCGTCCATGTTTGCCCATTATTACACAATCAAGAGCCAAAATGGCCAACCAAATCGAGATGTGTGACCGTATTGCTAATGTGGAAGATCAGTTCAAACAGTTGCTCACCTCTATGCAACTTATGACAAGCCAAATCGAATCCTTCCGAGTGAATTCGATTCCTACATCCGCTCTCCTCAAGTTAGTAATCCTAAAGCAGACAAACATGGCCCAAATGATTGATGACGACATGCCCGAGCTAGAGGATGATCCACTGCCAATCACCATTGAAAATGCCAAGTTTGACAGCGCTCCTAAGATAGAGCAGGATGAACGCTTTGCAAAGCTTGAGGAGAAAGTGAAGCAATTGCAAGGATCGCATAGCTCACTTCTGTTTGACCTCTCGGTTTATGAGAAAGTTAAGATGCCAAACAAGTTCAAAATGCCAGAGTTCAAGAAATATGATGGTACTTCTTGCCCGAAAGCTCATTTGTAGATGTACCATGTGCGAATGGCCCAATATATCAAAAATGAGCCCCTCATGATCCAATCATTCCATGCGAGTTTGGCCGAACCTACACTAAATTGGTACATCATGAAGAACGTAAACCTCCTTGACACTTGGAATGAAGTAGCGATGCATTTCTCAAGTAGTATAAGTTCAATATGGACATCGCATCTTCCGGGAAGATCTAGAGCGAATGGAGAAGAAGAGAAGCGAGTCATTTAAGGAGCATGCCGTGGAGTGGTGAAATCTGGCAGCTCAAATCACTCCTGAGCCTACTGACAAAGAGTTGATGAAGTTATTTATTAAGACTCTCGCATTTGAGTTCTGTAACCGAATGGCCAGCACATATGTTGAGAATTTCAACCAACTTATTCTTGTGGGGGAACAAATTGAAATATGGATAAGAGAATGATGGTTTACTGAGACCATCTAACAAAATGTTTTCTACTAAGAAGGAGAAAAAGGTTGCTGCAGATGTGAATGTGACTTATAGCCAAGAAAATACCAATTGCACCTCGGCTATCTAGGTGAATGGAAGGCAATATCAAACTGTTGGCTGTCAATCATTTGTCTAGTCAAATAAAAAAGGTAGTTCTCTCCCCTCCTCGGATCTCCATCCCAAGTATTGGCAATCCTCCGGAAGAAAGGTTTGCTCACTAGCGAGCCGAAGCATCCTAATTGTGAGCACACTTGTGGTTATGACTCGACAAAGAAATGTGACTACCATAGCAGTGAATTTGGACATTCAACTGATGAATGTTTTACCCTTAAGCACTAGATCCAAAATCTCTTGGACATAAAGGCCTTTTTATTCCAAATTGCTTGGCCAAATGTCCAAAAAAAAATCCTTTACCGGAGCATGAAGGTAAGGTGAATGCTATTTTGGAGTCTAAAACTAGTCGAACCAAAAACCTAAAGGTGCATGTGGTGGATGCCTAGAATGGATTGGTGAGAGTTGAATATTATCCAGATCATGAGGTCATTCCCCTATCACTTATGAAAGAAAGAGTTACCAAAATGGTAGATGACGGTATGATCGTGTATGCTGACCACAACTGCATAGTCTCCACTATTTCCCATGTTGTTATTGATTGGGAGGAGGAGCGGGTTGCACTTGATGTTGACAAGGATGAAATCGATCCTTTGCTCATGGATATGCTTCCACTAGAAGATGCAGAATTGTCTATCGCGATCCCCGCACCCAACGAAGGAATAGTGATTGAGATACCTCAATATTATGAGTATGTCAACAACAAGTCAGTGCCTTGGTCCTATGACCTAGATGTTGACCTGGTTACAAGGTCTGGTCGAACTTATGCTCAAGTTAATGCTCAAACTGCAAAGCCTGTCACTGCTGAAGAGGCTAAAGAATTTTTGGCTGTGATCAAAGCAAGTGAGTAATATGGTCGACTAGTTGCGAAAGATGCCCGCTCAGATCTCTTTGCTCGAACTCTTGCTAACATCCCTCACACATCAAAAGTCTTTAATGAAGGTGCTGAGTGAAGTTCTTGTATCAGAAACGATTGAGGCAGACAAGTTAGAGGAATTCGTGGGATCGATTCTTCTCAAAGACTTGATTGCTTTTTCTAGATGAAGAATTCCCTATTAAAGGTAGGGGACATACCAAAGCACTCTATATATCCGTCAAACACAAGTCTTCTCATGTGTCCCGGTGCTCATTGATAATGGGTCCGTTTTGAATATATGTCCGTTGGCCACTCTTCACCACCTCAAGATAGACTCGTCCAAGATACATGTTGCAAAGACTTCCGTGCGAGCTTTCGATGGGACAAAGAAGGAGGTGATTGGGGAAATCCATCTTGATGTGCAAATAGGGCCGGTCATTTTCAACATCCCCTTTCAAGTGATGGACATCCCTACCGCATTTAATTTTCTGTTAGGTCGTCCTTGGATGCATACTGTCGGAGCGGTGCCATCAATTCCACATCAAAGTGTGAAGTTTGTGGTTAAAAGGAAGCTAGTCACTGTTTATGGCAAAGAAGACCATCGAATTTATCATGAGATGACTATCCCCTATGTCGAGCTAGATTTCGAGTTTGAATCAAGTTACCACTCATTTAAGTTGGTGTCCATCATACATGCTTCTCGAGGTTTGTCGCCACCCACTCCTGAGGTTTCAGATACTATCCTTATGGTAGGAAAGGTGATGGTTGGAAATGGTTTTGTTCCAGGCCATGGTCTGGGAAGAAGGGGTCAAGGCATTTGGAACCTTATTGAAGCCCCTCGAAGATCCCATCCTGCTGGATTAGAGTACCATGGAAGAGGTGGAAAATTTTTTGGAGGGCAAAGATAAGAAAGGTAAAACTTGCCACTTGAGCAAGGGCAAGGGAGGCAAAACTCACTACCTCCAAACATTCGTGAGACGTTCCTTGGCCCTCCTAGAATGATGCAAGATGAAGAAGAAGTGATGGACACCCTAGGATAGCCAAGTGGCAAATTCAACTATTATGTGAAGTATTCGGCTCCCCCCAGCTTTTACATTGACTCTCGTGACATTGTCCCAGATGGATGGGGTGGCATGGACGATTTGGCACCTCCAAAGACAAAGAACCCTAACGATGCGTTGGATGGAATCACAAATTTGTTCAATGACCTCTTTATAGGAGCCATTGACGAAGGACTTCCATAAGAAATGGGTCCTAGCCCACAAGAGTAACTCATTTATCGTTCTTGCATATTCTCCCGCGTGGGAATTTTTATCACTTTCAAGGGATTTCTTTTTATTTCTTCTTTTTCATTTTCTTTTTAAGGCTTGAGAATCGCATTTTCCATTCAATAAATGTAATTGATTGATGAATTTCAATAAAATTACAGATTAAATTTTGAGGGCATGATGAGGCATACCAAACCAGTTTGGTGATGAGATCCAACTGATAAAAGAAAAGAAAAATCCAAGGAAAATTTTGAGGCCTAGGCTTCATCATGCTTTCTCGTGTCAAAATGTTTCAAAAAAAGTTTTTGCAAAAGAATTTCGAAAAAGAAAAATAGAAAAAAAATATAGTTTACCTTGTTTGTCTTTTTGATTCATCTACTTCCCATTTCAGGAACGATCTTATGGCATGCAAGGGCATGGGAATGGTCCAATCCAATACAATAAGTGCTAATAATGATGATCCCAAAGACCCGATCGAAGATTCCATTGAGGTGCAGCGTAGTTGGGAACAACATGAAAAAGCCAAGGCTCTTACATCCGAACAAACTGTCACTATTAATTTAGGTGACACTAAAGAAGCCAAGGAAGTGAAAATTGGGGCAAATCTCCCCAAAGACAAGACAAAGCACCTAATTCAGTTGCTGAAAGAATATCAAGATGTTTTCGCCTGGGCCTACGCTGACATGCCTGTTTAGACTCGTCAATTGTTGAGCATTGCTTGCATACTAATCTAACATGCCACCTAAGAAATAGAGGTTGTGGAGAACTAAACCCAAGCTCTCAAAGAAGATAGAGGAAGAAGTAATGAAGCTTTTGAAGGTGGGACTCATTGAAGTCTCACAATAACCAAAATGGGTGGTTAACATTGTACCGGTGATGAAGAAAGATGGTCGAGTCCAGGTTTGTGTTGATTATCGGGATTTGAACAAGGCCAACTTGAAGGATGATTTCCCGTTACCACATGTAAATGTCCTTGTGGAAAGTACTGCTGGATTTGAACTATTCTCATTCATGAATGGTTTTTCTAGGTACAATCAGATAAAGATGAAAGGGGAAGATATGGAGAAAATTGCATTTATAACCCCATGGGGAACCTTTCATTATAAGGTCATATGCCCTTCGGACTCAAGAATGTAAGGGCGACTTACCAGCAACCATGGTAGCACTATTTCATGATATGATACATTAGGAGATTGAGGTTTATGTTGATGATAAGATTGCAAAGACCCGACCTAGAATAAGTCATGTCGAAACCCTGAAAAAGTTATTTGATTGACTTTGTAAGTTCAAGCTTTGTCTAAATCTTGCTAAATGCGTGTTCAGGGCAACATCCAGTAAATTACTCGGATTCATTGTGAGCAATAAAGGGATTGAGATTGATCCATCTAAAACCAAGGTCATATGCAGCTGCGACCTCTGTCAATGGTGAAAGAAGTTTGAAGCCTTTTGGGGAGATTGGATTACATTACTCGATTCATTTTCCAACTTTCCGAAACTGCCAAGCTGTTCTTCAAGCTCTTAAAGAAGAATGCATGAGTCAACTGGAATGATGAATGTCGAGAAGCGTTCGACAAGTTGAAGCAATACTTGATGAATCCACTAGTTCTTGTCCCACCATTGCCGAGGCATCCTTTGGTTCTCTACCTCACCATTCATAGTGAATCATCGGGCACGATGTTGGCTCAAGAAAGTCCCGTTGATAAAAAAAGAACGAGCTATTTATTACTTGAGTAAGAAATTCACTATCTCAGAACTGAAATATTTTGAAGCTGAAAAGACTTGTGCTGCATTAGTGTGGGTATTGCATATAATGCAACAGTATACATTACATTACCACACGTTTCTTGTGATCGGGAACAATCCTATCAAGTACTTGATTGGCCAGCTTTGGTGGGTAAGTTGGCTAAATGGCAAATTTTAATCTCATAATTTGACGTGCAATTCATGCCACAAAAGTCAGTTAAGGGTTGAGTGATCACTGGTGTATTGGCTGAGAATCCAGGAATCTTGAATAATGATGACTGTTCCCTAGATGACCGCGTCTTGTATGTAAGTGAAGAATCATGGACAATGTTCTTTGATGGAGCCGTAAACTTGTTTGGTTTTGGTATTGGGGCAGCTATGATATCCCCAGACGGACAACACCATCTAGTAGCTACAAAATTGATATTCTCATGCACTAACAATGCAGCTGAGTATGAAGCTTGTATCCTCAAGCTTCAAGTTGCAATCGAGATGGGTGTGGCTAAGTTAAAAGTGTTCGGAGATTCTGCGCTAATCATACTTCAGACCATATGTGAATGGAAGACTAAGGACACCAAATTGTTCCTATATCACGAATATTTAGAAGATCTAGTAAAGGAGTTCGATGAAATTTCGTTTGAATACTTGCCAAGGTCTCATGATCAATTTGTGGATGCACTCGCAACTTTGTCATCTATGTTGCAAGTCACCGACGGGTTAGAAGTCAAGCCATTAAAAATAGAGGTTTTGTTGAAACCAACTTATTGTATGATTGTGACTCAAGAACCTGATGGAAAACCATGGTATTACGATATCATGAATTACATTCAAAAAGGGGAATTCCCGGAGGGAAGTACTTCGGCTGATAGGAAATACGTCATGAAGATGGCCTTAAAATTTTCGTCAGTGGTGAGAATTTATATAAGAGATCTTATGATTCAGTCTTGTTGCGGTGTGTAGATGGAGCCGAAGCTACTCAAATCATGCAAGAAATGCACGAAGGAGTGTGGCCCACATATGAATGGGCACATGTTAGCTAAGAAGATTATGAGATTAGGCTACTATTGGCTCACACTAGAAAGTAACCGTATCCAGCATGTTCGAAGTTGTCACCATTGCCAAATTCATGGAGATAAAATAAATTTTCCTCCAACTGAGCTACACCAGTTTTTCGAGCCATGGCTCTTCTCAATGTGGGGCATTGATGTGATTGGCCCAATAAATCCTAAGGCTTCAAATGGGCATCGGTTTATCTTGGTGGTGATAGATTATTTCTCCAAATGGATTGAAGTTACATCCTTTGCAAATGTCACCGCTGGCAATATTATGAAGTTCAATCAAACGTAACATAATTGCTCGTTATGGCGTCCCTGAAGTAATCGTCACTAACAACGAGACAAATTTGAACAACAAACTTGTTGATGAGGTTGTTTAGTGAGTTCAAGATTAAGCATCTGAATTTGTCCCCTTGCCGCCCACAAATGAATAGGGCTATTGAAGCAGCCAATAAGAACATTAAGAAGATCCTGGCTAAGACAGCTAAGAATTATTGAGATTGGCATGACAGGTTACCTTTCGCCCTAATGGCGTATCGGACGTTGATCCGCACTTCTACTGGGGCAACCTCTTTTGCTTTGGTGTACGGTATGGAGGCAATTTTGCCCGTGGAAGTAGAAATTCCTTCTCTAAGAGTTTTATCCCAAGTGGAGTTGTTTGAGGCGAAGTAGTCACAACAAAGATTTGAACAGTTAAACTTGATTGATGAGAGTGGTCGGGTCCTTCAACCGGAAGGTACAACATAGATATTTCGAGGTAAATGATCTAGTCTTAAGAAAGCTGTTGCCAATTTTTCCAGATCCTGGGGGCAAGTTTGCTCCAAATTACAGTGGCTCATATGTAGTGAAGAAGGTACTCCCTAGAGGCGCCTTGATCCGGTGGAAATGGATGGTCGTGAGTTTTCCAATCTTGTTAACTCTTGATGCTGTCAAGAAATATTATCCATAATAGAATTTGTATGTGTTATGTTTTGAATTACAAGCATTTCTAGGATGAATAAGTTGCCTTAATAAGTTGCAAATTAAATTGTTCACATTTGTTGCAAATCTTGCATGGCCATTTGGTCTAAAGCAATGGTTTCTTGATGAATTGTGTGAGGTAAATTGAGTGTGTCAAATGGGATACTTTGGAATGATGAAAGGCAAACCTTATTTCGTACATTGTTTCATACACTAATCCCCAGTGAGTTGTGTGGAAAAATTCAATGCCCACAAGGAAAAGGGTTATCTCACAAAGGGTACGTCAACTGAGGTGATGAGAGGCACTTTCTTTCTCTATCCCAAACACTATAGGTTTATCCATTGTTTAGCCCTTTTGATCCCACACACATAAAAAAAAAATTTAAATTA
Source organism: Eucalyptus grandis (assembly GCF_016545825.1). Classification (NCBI taxonomy): domain Eukaryota; kingdom Viridiplantae; phylum Streptophyta; class Magnoliopsida; order Myrtales; family Myrtaceae; genus Eucalyptus; species Eucalyptus grandis. Next base: position 47,896,129 of record NC_052616.1, on the reverse strand, counting down.
TCCTTATCAAGAACCACCCCGCATTGGAGCAAATTGGAGGTAAATTGATAGGATTTTTCTTGCTTGCATCAATCTTCAAGTATTACTATTACAGATGAATTCATATGATAATTTAAGTGCCTTAAGATGACGATGAGGGTTCTTTCTTTATCCTACACACTTATATCCATTGTGTAGCCCACTTGAGCTTGTAATTTCATTTCTTTAAACCCAGTTGGTGATCATCTCCCATACTAGGGTAAGGCAAAAGGCAATTGTTCAAACAATATGGTTTGGAATGCTGATAGAAGACAAATACCTCCCAAAAGTCCAAAATGTTAAAAACACCATATGGTCATTCAATAGAACTGGGGGCATGAAAAAGTAGTGTGCTTGGTAAAAGCAAGGTCAATGCCCATAGACAAAAAAAAATGAAATGAAAATTAGGGAGCTTGGAAAAGTAGTGTCTAGTAAAAGCAAGACCGATTCCCATAGACAAAAAAAAATGAAATGAAAATTAGGGAGCTTGGAAAAGCAGTGTCTGGTAAAAGCAAGGCCAATGCCCATGGAAAAAAATTTTAAACAAATGATGAGGTGTTACAATCAATGGAACTTCGATATAGAGAAAATCCCCAATGGTGATGAAGAAGATTGGTGGTAACGTTAAGATGATCACCAATTTTCACCTCTAAACACATTTTGAGCCTAATAATCCTTTTGTTTCTCAATTCATGAACTTAGCTTACGTTACGTCCCTTGCAAAGTCTCTTCAATTTAGGGCACTTGAACTAATGTAATATGTTTAAAAGTATCACTCGAAAAAGTGTGAGCAAGACAATTTCTATCTTATTTCGTAGGTTTCTTGACTTGTAAACCCGGAGATGATTGCAGAATATCATTCTTTTAATAGATTTGACTCAAAAAATCCCTTTTGTTAAGCTATTGACCAAGCCCACATTACGGTCCCCGTTAAAAACCTCTTAGATTGGTAAGGTCGTACCATTTGCGAGATTGCTCAGACCTTGTTTGGCATGATAATAGTGAGATAGAGTGATTGTCATATTCTTGTATCAATGGTCAAGACGAAATAGCATTTTAAACAAGATAAGTAAAAAGTCATTTCAAACCAAAAGGTCCTTTATTTGACACATCAATGACACTCATGTGTTCGGAATGGAATATTCTTTTGAAATTCTTCTCAATGGAAATTAAGTGATGCTAGATTGATAGAAAGTATCACGCATGAACCTCACTTGAATTAATTCATGCATTGTCTATGACCACAAATGCATATTACCTCTTTTATGACTAGGCTTTATAGGAGATATATCCCCTAGGATCAAAGATGTTACCGGGTAAGTATATCTCTATCCATACCTTAAATACATGTCATTGCGCAGGTATTCCCTCTTAAGTACATTGACACTCGACTCAATCAAATTGTCCCTAAAGTTTTTCTCCAGATTTAGTCTGTTTAAGGCAGCCGTAGAAAGGTATGGATCCTAGACAATAGTTGTGGCTTTAACAATCGATTGTAAAAAGGTACGGGTCTTGGAAAAACAATTTTTCCTGTCAAAGCTACTAAAGAAAGGTTCGGGTCCTAGACAATCAAATATTGCCATACTGGGCAACCGTAGAAAGATACGGTCCTAGGAAAGCATCTTTCTTACAAAACCCAGTTAGTATTTTGGATGATCGTAGAAAGATACGGGTTTTGGACATGTAACATCAATTATCTTGAATTGCTTTACCTCCTAAAAGGTAAATCATTCTAGATAGGTTCCTTTATTGTTTGCATTAGCATTTTCATGCATCATATAAATTGCATTTTAAAATGGGATTCATTTTCCAACAAAAAATCATTCATTGCATGTGCATAGTCAAAATTTAGATCTCAATTTGTCTTTGAATGCAAACTCTGTGAGCTCACCATCAAAGAGGGGCAGCTATTGACACTTAAATTTTGGCAACCCGGTCATTAATTTATTTCATACAAAATTAGGGATTAATTTTTAACCCTTAAACAAAAATATTAGAATTAAATTGCATAGCATATAATTTTAGGAGCATTTTTTTATTATTGCATTTACATCGAACTGGTGATAGGTGGGTTTGAATTGATAGTACTAAGCTTTAATTTGACAAGTTGGACTAAGCCCATGAAGAGAGCGAATTAGCCCGAGCCCGTTATTCTTTGAAGAATGAAAATTATCTTGTGAGGAATGGAGATTTGATATTTTCGATGATATGAAGGTGGATTTTTCATTATCCTCAATAAAGGCAAGTGTGCGGAGGAGATATTGCAAGCTCATCTTTAAAATATTCAGAATCTGGGAAACTTTTATTACGATCTTGAACTTTTGGCAATGTTCAATCAATCGTGGGTTGGTATTTGGAGAAAAATAATTTTTTTTTGTTGATCTTGTGAATGTAAATGTGCAGACAAAGATATCAAAAAGGGCAAGAAGGTTTAGCATTATTCATGGATAGGAAGGAATGTTAAAAAGATATATATTCAATGAGGATATATGAATCCGCAGTGGTATACAAAGGAAATATAAACCCCCACAAAAGAGGGAAGTCAATACGTGGACTTCTTCCCTATATTCAAATTTCCTCTTTTGAAGTTCAGATTCGACCAGTATAAAAGCATGATGTTCAAGAAAAAAAAAGGCCACGCACAATAGAATACATGGCCATTGAGAAGAAACTCGCGAGGAGTAGATAGGAGAGGAGAATTCTCTCGGCCAAGCCTTGGCTGAGACACCGCGTCCCACCACGACGGCGGCTGTCCCTGTCTCGCCGTCTCCGCTATCACACCACAACAGCTCACTGCCGCTCTTTGTTTCGATCAGATCCATGACGCTGCCTGCTGCCAAGACGAGCCAGCTGCTTGATTCTTACGGATGCGCCAATTGCTGCTAGCCACCACCAACGCTACTGCCGCCTTATGGCCATCTCTACCCCTTGCTGATCTCCTGCACTAAAAGTCCCCCGATGGTTGAGCCTTGCTCAAGCATTGCCACCTGACATCATTGTCGTTGCTCAGAGTTTGCTGTTATCCCCTGAACCACCACGAGGCTTGCCGCTGTCCTTTGACGAAGCGGCTAGCCAAGAGCCTCCCAACTCGCTGAGTTCTGGAGTCCGGATCGCTGGTGTCCCGCTCTCTCCTTCTTAGCTTGACCTCAAAGGAGATCAACGTCAAGTGCGAACGGAGACGATCATCGAGCAACAGCAAAGGGAATTTTTAGTTCTTCATAAAAGACTTTCTTCTTTTCTCTTTTTGGAGTCACATACGAGGGACACATAGCATGCCCACATGAGCACTTGAAAATAAGAGGAGGAAAAGACGAGGGAAATTTTTTTCTGGGTTATTTTTGGTTTTCTTGTGGCTGCGCTTTCTTGCTGAGGTTATTACACGTTTGCTGCACCGTCATGCTCAGCCACGATTTCCCAGTGATCACAGACGTCACCTGGCGCGAGTCCAGTCCACTTCGCTGAGCTTCCCAGCTTTCCTCGGCAGTTTGTTGGGGCAACTTAAGTCTAATTCAGTGAGCCTCAACACCACCACAATCTAGTCCCGACATCCAAGTCTGAGGTGTGAGCCTCGCCGAGCATTACCACATTGCGTCGTGAGTACCCATTCGAAGATTGGAATTCGGAAGCCAATATTCAAATTAGGTGAAAATCTTATCTATTTTAATTTCCGAAAATTCCGTTTCCTTATTTGAAATATTCGTTGATGCACATGATTGAAATTCCCGATATGCTATGATATTCGACATTTTGAGTAGCCTTATAAATTGAGAAATCTTCCTAATTTCACAACATGCATATGATTGACAGTTCGATTTCACGCTCGAAATATGATTCGCAATCACACGAAAAAATTGTCAATCCGATCTCACGGCTGAGATATGATTGTGATTTTGTTAAAATTGGCCAATCTAATCTCATGCCCAAGATACGATTTATCAATTTATTAGATGGATATCAATCATATCTTGCCTGATCTGCCATTGTGTTGTTTGAATCTTTTTTGTTTCCGTAATAGAAAAACCCCAAAAAAATAAATATTTTCGAGTCAGATTAGGTTCATTGTTTGTTTAAGGGTAGTTTGCATGTTTAAGATTAGTAAATTTATTTATTTCGAATTTTTAAATAAAAAATACCAACAAAATTAATCTAGGATGTTAGATTCTCTTTTCATTAATTTAAATTGCATATTTAATTATTGGACAATTTTAATTTCGAATTTTATAAAATGAAAAAGAAAGCTTAGAATTAGAGCATTCTTTGCACGTCATCTAGTCATTGCATATTAGGATAAGATTGCATTGTTTAATTTAATTCTATATAATCTTTCTAATTAATAATAAGTTTAGATAATTTTTCCTAGAAATATTACATTTTAGGTTAGGTTACCTAGTAAAGATAACATTCTAGTTTAAAGTAGGATGTGGCCTAATCTAATTCCTAATATAAGTTGGATGATATCTTAATCTAGATAGACAATTTTTGCTATTTTTTTTAATTCGAATTTTACGTAAAATACCAAAAAAAAAAAAACCATTGTCTTAGAATAAATTAGTTACTTTCTCTAGGATAGATTGGATGCTTATTAAAAAAATAGAAAAAAATAAAAAAATACTATACTTATTTCATGTAGTTTAGGTCATATTGCTATATCATGTCACTTCATGTTAGATTAATAACATGCATTGCATAAAGCATGATTCTCATTAAACAAGTGAAAATAAAAATTAAGTGATTGCGTGTTAATTAGAAATCATATCTAGGATTATTGATGTGAATTCTAACATTGTAGATCATTTCGTTGCTATATGGTAAGTCCCATAATTTATTTATTGCTTTATTTGGGTGTTAAATTGGTGGTTTGCGCACCCGCATGATCACTTCATATGTTAGGAAAGTAAATTAAAATTAATTCAAGCTATCTGCAAAACATTTTTTCGAAATAAAAGAAAAAGGTACCGAGAGGGCGTTAGAGAAATTTAGCATAATCAAGTCATCGAACTCACAATCTCTGGTTCACAGGAGTAAAGTAAATCTCTGGTTCGCAGGAGTAAAGTAAATCTCTGGTTCGCAGGAGTAAAGTAAATCTCTTGTTACTTTACTTAGGTTTCTAATCTACCCATCAAAAATATATTAGTGGCGACTCATATTTGCATGTTATGAACTTAAACTTTAGTCATGAATTGGTATGGGCTTGAGAGAGTCCGAGCTAAGTTTAGGCTTAGTAATAATCCATTAGCCAAACTTTAGGTAGTTCACCCGAGGTTAGGTCGCGACAGGGTCAAATACATATAAGTACCTAATGTGCCCTCATATTAGTTTAACCAACCATTCTTCTTTTCTAATATGATATTCCTGTCACTTATTGATAAAAATGCATACATGTTGCCGTGTGCTTATTACATCTTTTCATATCTACTTAGTGGTAAAAATATCTTGTTAATGTCCACTTGGCATCACCTAAGTGAAAGTGAGTTTTAGCTATTCAAAGTGTGTAAACACTTGACGTCCTTTCAAGCCAAATTAGTATTGGATGTTTGGCACACAATATTAGGGAAAATAACCAAAAAGTCTTAAGCCTATTGTGCTTGCACCAATTTAATCCTAAATTTTTTTAATTTGGCTAATTGAGTTCTAAAACTTTGGAAGATTTACCAATGTAATCCCCCTGGTCATATTTTGAGCGAAAATCGCCAATGTGGATAATGTTTCCAATTTTTTTATTAATTTTTCAGAATTTTTTTTTCTTTGTTTTTGTTTTTGTTTTGTTTTGTTTTGTTTTTTTTGTTTTGTTTTTTTTTTCCGTTTTCCTTTTGCCACACTGTGAGGGTGAGTGACTTTGGCAAATTCCATGGTCTATGCCCATTGTAATCCCATATGAAATTGACTACCATATATACTCTAATCTTATAATGTGTTTCATCTTGAACTCAGAATAGTTCCAAAAGCATAGTGTGCCTATGAGAGAGAGGGAGGGGAAAATTGTTCAAAAAGTTCTAAACCTATTGCACTTTTGTCATTTTAGTCTTAAACTTTCAATTATGCTAGTTGAGTCGAAAACATTTTCACATTTTGTCAATTGAGTCTATCCGACCAATTTTGACTGGAATTTACTAATATGGATGACCGGCACTAAAATGTCACTTTTTAAATAATATTTTGAAATTTTTTAATGGTTTTTTCCTTTATTTTCTTTTTTTTTTACTTTTTTTTTTTTTTTGGGTTTTGGAGTTAGGCTGTTGAGGCCATAACGAGGGCGCGTGAGCCCTCAACCTAGGTTGGCCGGCCACCCTCACCAGTCTAACTCCAAAACACAAAAATAAAAGCAAGAAATGTAAAAAAGAAAAGAAAGGAAAAGAAAAAACCATAAAAAACTCAAAATATTAAAGTGCCATGTCACTGCCAACAATCCGCATTAGCAAATTCTGGCCGAAATTAACTATATGAACTCAATTGGTAAAAGATGAAAATGTTTAAGATTCAATTGGCCAAATTGAAAAGTTTACGATTGAATTGACACATGTGTAATAGGTTTAGGACTTTTTGGACAAATTTCCTAAGAGGGAGTAATAATGGAAGTCCCCATTTTGATTTGGTTAAACACATATATGCAACTCTCGTATGTTGAACTCCCTCTGTTTGGGTTATCGTGCTTATAAGTTTGATGATCTTGATCGATATCTCCGATCCATTCGACATCTTCCTATCCATCACCTCGGCATGTGTTGTAGAATATGAAGTACATTGGGCAACTGCTATTCGATATAGTACCGCAGCACACCACATGGGGAATCAACTCTAAAAGTGTCTTCAACTCTTCATCTTGCGTCACAATGGCTACTATTTTTACAATTTGTCCCTCGAAATCAATTCTTTTAAATCATTATAAGAGATCTAGCGATTTCCTTTAAGTACAAAATGAACCATGACACATATATATTGTATTCTCCATACCATTAGAAAGTACGTGGATATCTTTCTTGAAAGTTATTCCTTTAGATATCTCTCTTGAGAGAATGGTTGGGGTTTGGAACTCCGACCTCTTGTTACTAACAGGCATGCCACCCATTTGCTCCACATGTCTTCTTGCTCCTTTTTGTGGCAGATAATTTATTTATTGATTGTATTGGTTTAGTCTATTAGAAATTAAGACAATGCTTTTGAGAACCGGAATCCATTCTTTTGTGCTTAAGCGGCTCTGCCGAGTGATCGGGGCATTTTTTGTTTTGAACATGCATCCTCTATCAGATAACGTCACATGCAATCAGTTCAACTGGTTGAACTGGTAGAGTATGGTTCTCAAGTTTGACTAGTTGAACCACTAGTCTGGTTTTATTAAGTTTAACTTTTGTATCTGCTCTCCTCGTCGACACGAGTATAAGATTGTGAGATTATATTTCGTACTCTTGACAAGAGTATCATGTAGCCAAAAAAACTTAATGATGTATAGATATACATGAATCTAAAATTGTTTAATTTTATCATTCGTTCTCTAGGATTTATTGCCAATCTAGAGAAGAAACTCTTATAGACATAATAGCTTTGTGTTCGATCATATGCACCAAGATGGTACTTGTATATATGATTGTATGCATGTAAAATGTGCATATGTGATATTTCCGTTCTTAGCCAAATCTACTGTGAGATTAACCTACTTTATTAATTTATTTCTAAATCTTCATGTCATCGATGTATTATTTCATGATGCATAATAAGTGCAGAAATAGTGACAACGACAATTAATAATATGACGCAATGATAAATATTACCAACAAAATAAATTACTGTGGTCCACTACCAGTGCAAACCACGTATTAAATCAAACGATGCACGAGCAGTCTTAAACGAGCTTGTTTTGAAGAGACTACACTTAAAATTTTCAAGGACTGAGAAAACAAGAAGAGAACAAGTACAACTGGAATATGGAGACACGCTATACTATTGATAGGAAACTAATAGAAGGCGATTTGTGTCTATCACTCATAACACCATTGGCTAAACCCCCATTGTGTAGTCTTATAAAATTTGCTTCTACTGCCGTTTTAGTAATTACAGAACTATGTTTGTAACTCAACATCATTATTAAACTAATAATCTGAACAAATGGAGGATATTGAGGGAACTTAGTATCATAATTTAACAGTGTATGCATTCCAAAAAGCAGCTGTATTGCCTGTGGACGGTAGCAAAAGGCAAGACTCAATACATAGCACTTGATCAACGTGGTTGTAATGCTGATGCAAAACAAGCACATAATCTGAGCACGCTCTTTGAATGAGATACCTTGCGTTCCTTACATGTGAAAAATCAGAGAACCTTTTGAAGAAAGATGTTGAAAGAACTAGAGTAGAGAGGTACCATCTGATGAAAAATTAGTAAACAAAGCTATTTTATCCACATATTAAATGCTAATTCATGCAAGAAATTAGCCGAAATTCAAGGCCTCGATAGGTTAGAGTATTTGTAATGGCTATATATCAAAGAGTGCACTTCAATGGAAAGGCTATACCTTCCAAAATCCGGAAGTCTAATGATATTATTTGTTAATTCGTGCAAGAAATTAGCCAAAATTCAAGGCCTCAATAGGTTGGAGTTCTTGGAAAGACTAGATATCTCTAGGTGCATGTTGACACCTAAAAAAAAATTAATTAAAAAAAAAAAAAAAAAAAAGTTTAAAAAAAGAAAGAAAGAAAAAAAGTTGGGGCCAATGATCTAAATGTGACTAGCCAAGCTCAGGAGGTCAAATTGGAATTAAAATGGCAAATTGGGGCAAAAAGGCAATTTTCAAAAGTTGAGGACCAATTCGCAAATTTTTGTAAAATTTCACCCGAGCCCTTAAATCATCATCTTAGCCCCCAATTAAGTTGAAATTGAGCTTGGGTCAGGTCTAATTAATCGAATTGGGCGAAAATGACCGAATTACATTGAATTGGACATTTTCGGGCAAGAAAATGGCCAACTTTGAGGGACTCTCTTGCAAAATTGGGTGGAGACAATTGCGAAAAATGGTCAAGATCTTAAGCTAATATACATGAGGTTGCTAATTGATCAGAAATCGCGGCCAAATTGATGGATTAAAGCACTCAAACCAGCTACCAAAAACTCAGTCCACGAGTTGGTCTTAATCCGGAGTTGCTGAGTAAGCAATTTGGTGGCCCCACCATATCCTCCTCAGCTGCCCAACCAGCCCGATCTTTGCACGTGAAGGAAGACCGTATATAGTAGTGCAAGTGGACGAAAATTGGCCAGAGATAAGCTTCTGAAAGCACCGGAAAATCGCAGCAAAACCTGCACACTCAACAGCTGCAGAAGTTTAAAAAATTGGTTAAGTCAGAGAGTGGGTGGAGTAGCCCGCTTGACAGGCCTGGTAGGTGGACAAAAGGCTGACCAAAAATCCCTTAATTCGGGGATAAGATCACTGAAGCAAGCTCTTTCAGGGCATGGGAGAGAGGAGACGAGAGAGAGAAGGGAGAGCTCGGAATCGTCCCCCAAAGAAGCCCTCAGAAGCAACTCCAAAAAAAGCAAACCCAGAAATTCCAGATCAACTTCCAGAGAGAAAAGGGAAATTTTCGCAAACTTGCAGCCAAAATTAGCCAAAACCTTAAACTAGAGAGTGAAACTTCACTCAAAGATCTTTCCATCCATAGGTTGCACGTCCAAAATGGAGATCGGGAAGGCCTCCTAAAGCCCCCAGAAAAACACCCTCCAGGCGGGCCAGGAAACACTGAAAATTTTTCTAAGTGTTGAGCCCAGTTGGTCACGAGTGGGGAAAAGGCAGTGTTTTTGAGAAGTTAAGAAACAAATGAGGGAAATATTGACTTCTACCCCAAACTAGAATACATATATCTTGGCTTGGTGTCAATTTTTCCAACAAAAATGTCTTTAAGTCTAATTTTAGAGGTCAACGAAAACCTTCGTTGTCAGTTCTTCTTTTCTGCAGATCTCATTTCCAGTTGAAGAAGCCAACTTCCACGTGCTTCCAGAGGACAATTTCTCGGTTTCCTTGGCCAAGAACCACTTGAAAAGGAAACTAGGAAGTAAGGTAAGCATCCTAGATGTACGTATTTTCAAGTTTGAGCATGTTTTGATCATGAAAATCAAGAGGAAACCAGCCCGGAAAACTGATTTCTGAGGTTGAAATTGTTCCAAGTGTTTGAAATCTCTTCAAGAGTGTTGCATGTGTGCTTCTTGGAGAGGTCGTTTTGATGTTGTTCGGTGGATCATTCTCTGTGATGTTTATTGCATTTGAAAGCTCATGTTACCTACTTTCATTCGGATCAAGTAGCATTTCCCTTAGATCTCGTATGTGATGAGTGTCGGGGCTTGAAGATGGGCTTGTAACCTGTTTGCTTGACTTGGGTTCAAACCCAGATTTGCAAAATCAGCTCAAACCCGTGTATTTGAGGATGATTTAAGCTTGGTTCTAGTGTGTTTTTAGCTATGATTTCTATCTAATCTTGTTCTTTGCATGTGGTAGTATAATCTTAATACTTTAGTTCCACGTGAGATTGTTTATGAGTGGAGATTAAAGGCTGCAAACATGGCTCGGGGAGGCTATTGGGGCTAGTTTAATGCATACCAAGTGTTCGACAAAATGCCCAAACTAAGTTTCGATCTTGAAACGGTCGATTTGAGCTTGATTATTGTGATATTCATGTGCTGTGTTACTCCATGTTAGCATAGATCGGTTTAAGGAATTATTATTAATTTTTAAAAAAAAATAATTAAAAAAAGAGAGAAAAATATGAAAATTTCAAAAAATATCAAAAAATGTTAGATAGCATCAAATTAGGATATAAATGACATATATGAAATTTTCCTAATTTTTAAAGGTCATTTTCCTAATTTAATGCTATTTTGGTATTTTATAACCATTTTTGTAAATAATCCATTTTTCGTAAATTAAAACTATTTAAAGTAATTTCATGCATATTTGAATTCTCATTTTGCTCATGGGGGTCTGTCCGGGCGTGATAACAAGGCCATGTAATATTATTTGCTCGACTTGTATCGGGTTTACCTTTTCCGCGTTTATTTTCAAGTCATTTCAATTTCTTGGATGTTTATTTACGCGCCGATGTTCATTAATTTGAGTGTAAATTTCTCTTCTAAATTATGTTAGAATTAGTCTAGACATTAAAAAAAAAAACTACAAAAACATTTGCATGGACACTTAGTGGTTTCATAAAGATTATAATGGATAATCAAGATTGTGTGGCCATTTAGATAAACAACCTTCCAAGTTAGCGGTACCGCAAGGGCGCTAATAGAAACATTGGCGTAAACAAGTCCCCGTTCCTAGAAATCTCTGGTTGCGTATGAATCGAGGCAACACTCCCGTGTCTTGATTGGTTTCTAGCCGACCCCAATAGGCTAGTGGCGACTCCTAGAATTACATAGGTTGTTAAGAACTTAAAAACGAATCCAACGTCGCGCGAGGTATGGGCTTGGGAGAGCCCGCGCCTAATCTAGGGCCATTGGCCCACCTCTTTAGGCAAATACCCCTAAACCTTCTTCTTTTTCCCCGGAGGAAAAAAAGAGGTCGTGACAGTGCACTTCAATTGAAAGGCAGCTCCTTCCAAAATCCAAGAGTTTGAAGATATTGAAGGCCAATGGATGCGAAAAATTGGTCGAAATTCAAGGCCTCGATAGGTTGGAGTTTTTGGAATATTTGAATATCATTGGATGCAAGTCACTCAAAACAATTCCAAAATTATCTGGAACTCGGATTTATCAATAATATGAGATTGAAGATAGAAAAATGATACAAATTGTATTAGAGTATACGGAAAACTCAGATGAGTCAATATGATGGAAATGATCCCCATTTACTATCAAAGGTACATAGAACATGTAAATTACCTTTGTTCTTTTGAGATCTATTGCCCAATTTTCATTTGTATTTCCAGCTCACAATATCTTTCAAGATTTATGATCTCGCCATTATTATTTCCTGGATGATAGTTCCTCATTGTTTTCTTACTTGAATTCAAGGAATTCAGTGGAGATGTCCATGGAAGTTCATGTGTGCTTTGGCAAAATGATTCAGCTTATCATGCTAGAAAGGGAATAGATGAAGAGGCTTTCTAAGTGCATCATTTGTCATTAGTCTTTGGGTACGATCCTTCATCCTATGTAGGAAATTAAAGATTCTCAACATTTGATTGATTTAAGAATTCTGGAATTACTAAATAAAAATAGATGTTTACAAGTATTTTGATAGCATGCCAAAGGTCATTGTATAGGTCGAAGCAAATGCTAAATGAAGGACCCTATATGGCGATCCTTCTTATATGAGGTTTTAGTTTGTTTAGCACTCACTAGGCAATTCATGATTGCATGTTTCAAAGGTACACTTAAGGGTGAATTTACAATGCAAAAGGAGTATGTTGATAGGGCTTTCCTCACTATGCATAGTCTACTGACTTGGGATAAGATTTGTTTAGCCATTGAGTTCAACACAATTTATCTCACAAATTTATCTACATTAGCTGATTAAAGTAATCATGTCAATCTAGAAATGCTAAATCCAATAATAAGCTCTTATCCTAATGGTGTGGTCGTGAGCGAACTAGTAAATACGACAGAAGCAAAAGCATCGTGAATTATTTGGTTCTATTGAGAAAATTGCAATTTGAATTTTTTGGACCAGGGATCCATGTTCATTTCGTTTGAATCCAAGATATACCTACTCCAAGGCTAATTATAGATTATCCCAAAGAATGCACCTTGATGTTTGTACTATTGCTAAAGCCATCTATCAGATACATGAACTTTTGGGCCAAGCAAGACATTACTCGAATGTCTTTTGACATAATTGGCTGTACTGTGAAATCATTCCTTATATGGTGCATAAGCTTTTCTTAGTTCATTTACTTGCTGAAAAGTAAAACACAGGAAGCATTTGCATAAGTTTCCAGAGGAAACTTTTAGTATCCTATATGCCGTTTGAAATTTGTCTTGCATTAATTCTAATGCATGAGTAGTACATAATGATAAGGAAAAGAATCATCCTATGTCCCCCAAAAGCAAGCATCTTGAGCTGAATACACTATGCTAATTTGATCAAAGCTTTTGTGGTTGATGATGTTAGCTGCCCCATTAGTTGGATTCAAAGAGTTCAAAAAGAATATCGATTTTGACAAACAGAGACTCGCAACTGTATTATTAGTAGTTCGTTGATGTTAGATGGTGGATTGATTTCATCTGACTCATTGGCACGTTTCAGTTATCATGCCACTGGTTGATGTAAGTGCTGAAATGTCCGAGAGAGCTTTCGCAAGGCGCTTCTAAAAGGAAACAAAATCATCAAAGGATGAGGAACTCCATGTTTCTTGAACTTCTCCAAACACTATCAATGCATCCTTGGAACAGTAAAGGGTGTGTGCATGCTATCATCCTTTTGGGCCCACCAGTTAAAGCGTCCATGAAAATAACAAAATTGAATTGGAAGGGATGTCATTTATGCTAGATATACTAGCTATGTCAGATGCAAAAGCGCAGAGACTAAGATCGTAGAGGTTGCTGTATCCAAGTATCTTAAGTTCTTACATGACTTTATACATTGGTAATTCGAATTTGTAAGAGCTTAGGATTAGATGGCTAGCCTTGGCAATTCGTGCTTTCTATTCTCAATGGAAAAGTCTAGAAAAGAGGCATTTTTTCTAGAAACATATGAATGCTCCACGCCTAATATTGTCTTTTGGATTTGGAGAACATGTTGAGTGCACTATAGTACTTGAGCCAACCCGTGAATGGTTTATGTTGAGATTCTAAGTTGTAGATACTAGTACACTTGTGATCCTCGCCTGAAGTAAGCTTATATGGATACACTCCACCTCGGGGTTCCAAAGTGGACAATAAGATCTATTTTTGGATTCAGATAATGGATTGGAGGCTGCCAAATAAGTATAGATTTCCATTGCTTTTGATGACCTACCAGCCCAAAGAAATCCCATATCAAGCGACTGACTTCCCTCTCAGTTATCTTGTATTGTTATGACACTTTACCTCAATTCACATATTTTGATTACATTTCCGGTTACTGTGCATTCTCTATATTCCATCTTCTTCTAAATTATTCTAATCTACTCCAGGAAAACGTATAACATCATTGTTGGTATATAATACGCGGAAACGACAAGATCTTACAATTTACGTCAATGTGAAATCGCTAGAGAAATAAACGAGAAAAATAAGGACACCATAAATTTACGTGGTTCGGTCCTGTCACGACCAGATTTTTTCGCGGGTGTGAACCACCTAGGTTTTGGCTAATGGATTGTTAAGCCTAAACTTAACTCGGGCTCTCCCAAGCCCATACCAATTCGCGACTTAGGTTTGAATTCTTAACATGCAAATTGATTTTATTTAGGAGTCGCCACTAATCAGTTTATGGTAGGTCGATTAGACACCTAAGTAAAATAATGGGAGAATTACTTTACTCCTACGAACCAGAGACTAAGGGTACGAGGACTTGATTACATTAGATTTTTCTATTGCCCTTTCGGTACCATTCTTTTTATTTTCAAAAATGTTTGGCAATTGAATTGATTTTAAACTAACTTCCTAACATGTGAGGTGATCATACATGTGCGCATACCACCAATTTAACACTCAAGAAAGCAATTAAATATTGCAAAACATACCTAGGAGCAACGAAAGCATCTGCATTGTTAAATCAGAATTCACATCTGCAGATGAGATTTTGGGCAAGATGTACCATCATACTTCTCAAACTCTGGCATTTTGAACTTGCTCGGCATTTTGACCTTCTCATAGACCGAGAGGTCGAACGGGAGGGACATTTGTGACTCCTGCAGCTGTCTCATTTTCTCCTCCAGCTTCGCAACACGCTCATCCTGATCTGTCTTGGGAACGCTGTCAAGCTTGGCCTTTCCAACAATGACTGGGTCATCTTCTAGCTCGGGCATGTCGTCGTCAATCATTTGAACCTTGTCTGCTTGCTTCGGGATAACTACTTCAGGAAGAGCAGGTGCAGCTGTTGGATTTGCTTGGAGGAGTTGGAGTTGATCCGTCACAAGCTGTAGAGAGGCGAGTACTTGTTGGAGTTGAGTCTCCACAACAGAGACACGATCACGCATTTCGGTTTGTTCGGCCATTCTAGCTCTCAAACGTGTGATGATGGGCGAACGTGATGGATCCGTTATCACCTAATTTGATAAAAGTAATGTAAGAACCAATGACAAGATAGGAAAAATGGCCCATGACAATGGTCTAATCGCCTGATTTTATTTGAAATTTTAACCAAATTTCCTAACAATGAACTAAAAATTGAAATCCAAAATCCCTAAACATTGAATCTAAAAAATTGAAAACACTGAACTAGAAATCAAAGTCCCTAAACATTGAATCAAAATTCAAGACATCTCATTTTATATGCTTTCGGGATTTCAACGCCTTGCGAAGCTTCTCATTTTCCGCTTCAATCATTTCCACTTTCCGCTTAAGATGCTCAATTTGTGCTCGCTGGGTTGGCTTCTCAGTTACATCAGGGACTACTGGACGCAAAGCAGCAGGAATCCGGTATTGTTGGATGTAGAACGCCGATGCACGGTGAATCTCCTCCTCGCCCTTCAGTCTCATGGGCACCAAAATCTTTTTGGGATGACATTCGCTCCACGTAGTAACAATCGTCTGGATCTCGTTGAAGTAGTCGTAATCCTTTCGAATGAAACGAACTTGGAACAAATCTGTCTTGAGAGGTGGGGGAATTTCTTGAAGAGCTTTGTACTGACGGACCACTCTATGTGGATAATAGGAAGTAACACCGGAAAAGCCCAGCAATGGAATTGGCTCATCATACTTGTATGAGAAACGAGCTTCCTCAACTCGGAACCATTTAGTATGCCATAGGAATGCCTTAGGATCAGGATTTTTCAAAAATTAATCCAACGAGCATACTGTTTATTTGGGGAAAAACGTTCTAAGACCGCAAACTTTTGTATGGGGTTCCTAAAATCATCAATCTTAAATTGCTTCATAAGGTGCCCAAATCCTCTTATGTGAGAGAAAAACCATATTTGCAAAAGTTCGGGGAGGGCACGCACGGTTTTTTCCTCATTTTGTTTGAAACAGCTTAATGACAAAAATGTTTCGGCTAAAACCATATTGACATAATTCAACCCGTCGCAAACACGATTAACCACCCGTGAAATTGAAGGATTAATGGCATTTTTTCGATAAGGAAAACGATTAGCCCAAAAAATGCTAACATGAAAATCCTAGCTTTTGAAATCATTGGTTGGTTTGCAAAACACTTTTCTAAGAATGAAAATGGACATGCAAAACAATTGGCTTTGACAACTTTCCTTACTCCTTCGGCTTCAATTTGTAAAAACTGTGATAATTCAGAAATAGAATCTATACCGATAGGTGGTCTAACAAGTTCCCTTTCCAGGGGCATTCCGATAGCAACACTATATTCTTCAAGTGTTGGAGTCAATTCAAACTTACCAAATATGAAGGTAGAAGTTTGTGGACACCAGAAATGAGGGAGTGCCTGAATCACACCAGAGTGGACATTGATCTCTAATAGTGGAAGAAGTCGGGCAATCCTGGCTTTCACATATCTCGACCATCTTGATCTAACCGATCCAACCACCTCTTAAGCTCTTTTTTGGAGTGGAAATGAATTGTGCATCGGTTTTCCCCATTGCATATAAAACAAGACCGATGACGAAACCTAATTGTCATGGACCGACAAAATTACAATAAAGTAAATAAATTGCAAAAAATTTAAACAACTTACTTTCACTTGAAACGGATGACAATCACATAGACATACGCATGAAATGTGAGGCTCGATTTCTACCTAGACGGCTTAACAAGGTGGAGCTAAGAGGATGGTCTGACCGTTGCGATCTCGCATTAACGTGTCGGGTCCTCCTAACCCCGGCTCAGTCGAATGGAATAACCAATAATCACGCAGTCTCGCGGATATGGACAAACACATTCGACACCATGAAAGAAATTTCGGGGAAGAGAAGGTCAACCTCTACATAGCAATCTCGCTTTAGAGGAAGTATCCTTCTCAACACCATCCTAGAAATTCTATCGCAGCCCGTCCGACCGCGGGTTGTGTGTGCAAATAGTGTGGTGCTAAAGCAATAAAGCATGCACAACAGTTTAAATGCAAACAACACTTCTATAGTTTTAATTCAAACATTCATCCCTAACTCCAACCTGCAAGACGGGGTTAGCAAAGACTACTCCCTTATACCTCCCATCTGCAAAAACATTTAACACCTAAGAAATGTTAGGGACATACCGAGATCCTCGCTGCCAAACAAAAATATTTTTAAAAAGAAAAATTGGCCTAAGTCCACTAAGTGTTTTAACACGGTCCCAGTAAGTCGCCAAGCTGTCACGACCAGATTTTTTCGCGGGTGTGAACCACCTAGGTTTTGGCTAATGGATTGTTAAGCCTAAACTTAACTCGGGCTCTCCCAAGCCCATACCAATTCGCGACTTAGGTTTGAATTCTTAACATGCAAATTGATTTTATTTAGGAGTCGCCACTAATCAGTTTATGGTAGGTCGATTAGACACCTAAGTAAAATAATGGGAGAATTACTTTACTCCTACGAACCAGAGACTAAGGGTACGGGGACTTGATTACATTAGATTTTTCTAATGCCCTTTCGGTACCATTCTTTTTATTTTCAAAAATGTTTGGCAATTGAATTGATTTTAAACTAACTTCCTAACATGTGAGGTGATCATACATGTGCGCATACCACCAATTTAACACTCAAGAAAGCAATTAAATATTGCAAAACATACCTAGGAGCAACGAAAGCATCTGCATTGTTAAATCAGAATTCACATCAGCAGCCCTAGATATGATTTCTAATTAACACGCAATTTCAATTTTTGTTTTCACTTTATTTAATGAAAATCATCACTTATGCAATGCATGTTAATAATCTAATATGACATGGCAGCATGACCTAAACTATATGACATGAAGAAATGCAATAATTAAATGCAATCTAAATGACCTAGTTCTAATGACATGCAATGCGATGCAATGACATGCAAAATTATTTGGACTAAGATGTCATGCCGCATATAATTTAGCACGCGAGTTATATGTCATGCGACATTTATTAAATGATTTAGTCTAATGATGAGGAAGTTCTAATTAAATGAACCTAATAAAAACTAGATGACGTGCATTTGATATTTCTATTTAAAAATGCCAAAATAATCTAGCTAAATTAAAATTCAATCTAATTTAAACTAAGGATTAAGTCACATTAAATCCTAATTTAAACTAAGATATTATCTTAATCTAACATGTAATTGATCTAGTATGCAATGACGTGCGGAGTAAGCCCTAATTCTACATGACATATGCATGATATTTTTATATTTTATTTTTTAATTAAAATTCAAAATTTAAAATTGCCACGTAATTAAACATGCAACTAAAATCCTAAATTAATGCATTTTTTATATTTTCAAACTGAAATCCTTATCCTAGATATGCAAGATAACAAGAAATATTCTAAAACAAACTAAATCTTAATTCGAATATTTTTTTAGTGATTATCCAAAACAAGCAATTATCAGCTAAACATTAAATCTAAACAATCAAGATATGCAATCAAATAAAGGATCAAAATAATTGAAAAAATAACCTGTTGTCTCACAGGTTAAATTAACGATTATCATAACCCTAATTATCACGACAAAGGGTTCAAAATAACTAAAAATCTGATCCGAATTCTTACGGATCAAATTAATAATTATATTGATTCAATACTTAAAATACTATCGACAAATCCCAGAAATTATTATAATTAAAAAAATGATCCGAGATCTTACGGATCAAATTAGTAATTACAATAATTCTAGGGAATATCCTGTGGATAATGCCTACAAAATCCATAAAATAAAGATCACCCCAAAACTTAAAAGAAATAAATAAAATAAATAGAAAAATAAAAATAAAACTACCTAATTTCTTTTCCTTTTTCTTCCTTTTGTTTTTTTCCCAAAGCCTTGCTCGTGGATCTTCGAGGGCAGCAAGTCGTCGGTCCGACAAGGGGAACTCTGCGAGGCAAGGCGAGTGGGCGTCGGCGCGGGCGGTGAAGATTGACGCCGGCAAGGGACTTCGGTGAAGCGGGGCACCGGCGAGGGCTCCGGCAAGGGCGGCTGTAGGGCAAACCTGCAACAAAACAGGGGAGATCGCTCGGGCAAGTGGGCTGATGGCGCACCGAGGACAGCGGTGGACTCGGATCGGGGGTAGCGGCTCGTCGCTCGGGCGGTAGGTCGTCGCGGATCGACACAACAAGGAGGCGGTGTGAGCTCGCGGGCAAAGGGAACCACGGCGGTGGACTCGCGAGCAGCAAGCGGGTCACGGCTCGGCGGAACTTGGGTCGGGAATCTCGGCGGCGCGGCGAGCGTCGATGGTTGCGGTGCCTAATAGTCGCGAGACGGGTGGTAGAACGGGGCAGGAATGACTTCGGCGTCGGGCTTCACGGATGCTGCAGATCGGCGACAGTAGAAGCGGTGGGCGAAGAGCAGACCAGAAGCAACGTCGGGGTCGTCGAGTGGCGATGGCAGGGATGCTCAGGCGGAGCTCCGGTGTACGGGCAGAACGAGCGGCGGCCTTAGGCGCGGGGGCTCGCGGACGAGCGGCGGTGCTGGCGAAAAGGTGTTGCCGACGAAGATGAACAGTGCGCTGTTCTCTTTTTTTCCTTTTCTTTTGTTTTTTCTTTCTCTTTTTGGCTGCACGTCCCTTCTCACGTCCTCTCCCTCTGCTCCCTTTCTTTTCTCTTTTCTTTTCTGAATTTTTCTCCAGCGAAAGCCCCCTCTCTTCTCTCCACTTTTTCTGATTTTTTATAAAAAGAAGCTCCTCCACGGACGAAGAGAAGACCACCCTATTTATAGAGTGGAAACTTAGTCTGCTCAACCTACGAAGATTTGCATAACAACTCAATCGCTGAAGATCATCTTTCGAGATATCCATTCGCAACAAAATATTTTAGAATATTCTTTATCCTCCTTAATATTCCCAATGATTTTGTCACAAAAAGACCAAAGATAAGATTGCAATATGATTTTTTAAACGTAAAAAACTACCGTAATATTGCATCAAATCTCAATTTTCCATGAGATAATTTTCAATAAAAAACATGGGCTTGGGCCAACCTGCTCGCTTTGTGGGCTTAATCCAACTAATTAATTTAAAACCCAAAATCACTAATTCAACCCATCTACCACCGGTCCGGTAAATGCAAATAAAAAATAAATGCACCTATAACTAAATGTTATGCAATTAATTAATTATTGATTAAACCCTAATTTTAATGCGATAAATGACTAAACGGACCGTCAAAATCTAGGTGTCAACGGAGTCCGAGTATCAATACCTGCGTCCACGGTGAGAGCCAACAACAAATAATCCACTATAATCGAAGAATCAGAGTTTACAATCACTCACAAGCTCGAGTGTTTCCCACACTTAGATTTAACTCCAAACCCAAAGTGTTTATAAATAAATAACTTACTTGGATATAAACATGCAAAAAAAAAAAAAAAAATCTCCAACTTCCTTTTCTTTCTTCCGTGCAGCTCCTCTTTGGCGTGGACATGCAGCGTGGACGTGCGGATTCCTTCTACGTAGGTCTTCGGCGGCTTCTTACATAAAAGGAAAAGAAGACCTGCTATTTTTCTGCTATTATACGTGTGCCTAGGTCAAACTTTGACCTGGGCCCACCTACGCTTTGTTTCACATGTAAAGGCTTACGTGCAGGAGCTTCTCATTTTTTTTTCCTTCCTTTGTTTCCATCGGCTAAAAGAAGAAAATCCAGGCGTGAAAATTGTGTGTCCAAAGAAGAAATTCTTCTTTTGTCTTTTATTTCCTCTTTTGTAAATCTTCAAGGGTCTAGAGAATTTCTTCTACTTGGGAAATCTTTATCAACAAAATTTGGTATAATAAATCGTCATCTGAATTTAAACTCAAGACATTAATTTAACAATTCTCCACCTTGGCTCGATGTTTGAAACTAAGTTATAGTGCTCATCATCTATGCTGCTCTCCCAACACCCCATCAATCGCTCACCCTCCACAGACACCAATAGAGCTGAAGTAGATCTTAAGCTTCCCCAAAGAACAAACTTAGTCATCATGTCTACCGGGTTATCTACTGTAGCAATCTTTTTGACAATAACATTACCCTTAGTTAAGACATCTTGGATAAAGTGGTACCTAATGTTGATATGCTTCGTTCTCTCGTGATAAACTGGATTATACACCAAATATATCGCACATTGGTTATCATAGTGTATATCCATATTTTTCTATTATAACCCAAAGTCCGAGAGCAAACTTTGTAACCATATTGCCTCCTTCGCTACAAAGGTTAGTGCCATGTACTTTGTCTCAATCGAAGACAAGGCAATGTGATCTTGTAAGGATGCTTTCCAACTAACTACACCACTTGCTAGAGTAAACACGTACCTTGCTAAAGACCTACAATCATCAATTCACTGGTGTGATTTGAATCCACAAAACCAATGGTCTCACTACCATTGCTGTCCCTCCGGTACACTATACCCACGTCTGTTGTCTCCTTTAAATATTTGAGAATCAACTTCAGCGCTTCTCAATGAGCTTTATCATGACACTTCATATAGCGATTAACCATGCTCACAGCTTTTGAAATATCAGACCTAGTGCATACCATAGCATACATAATACTACCCACGGCACTAGAACAAAGAGCATGGGACATATGCTCCTCCTCATCCTCAGTCTGCGGTGATAATTTATCTAAAAGTTTAAAGTGCTTCACTAAAGGTGTACTTACAGATTTTGTCCACTGCATATTAAAACGTGCCATGATCTTCTCAATATACTTCTTCTGAGATAGACATAAAACTCTTGTAGTCCTGTCATGCAAAATCTCCATACCCAAAATTTTCTTTGCAGCACCTAAATCTTTCATCTCAAATTCAGCATTTAACTACCTCTTCAGCACATCAATATCGGACGTATTCTTAGCTACTATCAGCATATCATCAACATATAACGTAAATAAATCAAAGAACCATTCTCCAATCTCCTATAATAAACGTATGTATCCATATAAATAAACGCAGCTATCCATCTAATTTTTTATATAGTCTTGACTAGCCATGAAAGCATCAAAATGTTTATACCACTGCCTAGGAGACTGTTTCAGCCCATACAAAGATTTCTTTAACAAGCAAACATGATCTTCCTTACCCGGAAAAGCAAATCCCTTTGGCTGCCTCATGTAAATCTGCTCCTCCAACTTACCGTGAAGAAATGCAGTTATCTTATCTAGTTGCTCTAACTCGAGATCTTGCGAAACAATTAAGGTAAGTAAAACATGAATAGAAGTATGTCTTACCACAGGAGAGAACACCTCATTGTAGTCAATGCCCTCACGCTGTGTATACCCCTTTGCCACAAGTCTCGCCTTATACCTCGATGCCTCGACACTAAGAATGCCCTTTTTTGGTTTAAAGACCCATTTATTTCCGACAGTCTTTTGGCTTTTGAGTACTTTGACCAGCTCCCATGTCTGATTTCAATGGAGTGATTCCATCTCTTCACTCATAGCCCTTAGCTACTGCGATGATTCCGAACTAGCCATCACTTCAAAGTAAGACAAAGGCCCATCTATCTCCACCTCATCACCTACAGTCAATGCATAAGCAATATTTATATAACCATAACGTACGGGTGATTTAATGTGCCTTCTCTATCTATCTATGGCTATAGTGTGTTGTGGTTTTGCTGGTTGTTCATTTTGACCAACTTTAGGAACTGCAGCCTCATCTACAATCTCAACTTCTATTACCTTCGAGGTCTCCGGAGTCTCCACCTGAAGCTCCACCTCACTAATGACACCATGATCTGTCTTCTCTGCTGGTTGTGTCTCAAAACTCCTCTGTTGAAGCATTGCAGTCTCGTCGAACATCACATTTTTGTCGATTAGAAAACCAGGTGATCTGGGATTGGTGCATCATAACCGGTAACCTTTCACCCCATGTGCATAACCTAGAAATATGCACTTCTTCGCCCTCGGCTCAAGCTTACCATCACTCGCATGAGCAAACGCAAGACATCCGAATATATGTAATCCGAAGTAATCAACAAGTTTCCCCTACCATACTTCCTCAGGAGTCTTCTACTCAATAGCAGATGATGGAGATTGATTAACTAGGTAACATGCCATGTTCACTGCTTCGACCCAAAATTTCTTGCCAAATCCTACAGGCGAAAGCATGCATCGAGCTCGCTTAAGCAAAGCTATGTTATTTCGTTTTGCCACGCCATTTTGCTGTGGTGTCCTAAGTATTGTGCAGTGTCTCACAATACCTTCATTCTCATAAAACTCGATAAAATCTTTACCACAAAACTCCATGCCATTATCGGTTCTCAGGCATTTGATTTGTTTATCTGATTACTTCTCAATCAATGCCTTAAATTTCTTGAATCGATCAAACACATTATATTTATGCTTGAGAAAGTATACCTATACCTTCCTCAAATAATTGTCGATAAATGTCAGCATACATCAGGCACCTCCTTTCGAAGGAACTGAAGATGGGCCCCAGATGTTTAAATGAATATATTCTATTGGTCATTTGGCCGAATGAATAGCTGTAGTAAACTTAACTCGGTGCTGCTTCCCAAAGATACAATGCTCACATAAGTCTAGCTTTATTGTCTTTTGACCTTTCAACAACCCCATTTCACTTAGCATCGTCATACCTGCCTCACTCATGTGCCCCAAACGCATATGCCATAATTGAGTCAAGTCAAATTTGACTCACCTGATGAAATTGTAGTAGTTTCGGTCATGGTCTCTTCTAGTAGATGATAGAGAGTATTCACTTTCTTTCCTTTCATCACTGTCATAGCACATCGAGAGATTTTTAGTACTCCACCTTCAACAGTGTACTTACACCTAATGTCATCGAGTGTCTCTAGAGAAATAAGATTCTTCTTGAGCTCTAGTACATGCCTCACATATGTCGATGTGCACACCACCCCATCATGCATCCGAATATGAATTGTCCTTATCCCCATAGCCTTATAGACTGCATTATTCCCCAAAAGAACCCCACCACCATCTGTAGCTTGGTAAGTAGTAAACCAGTTCTTATGAGACATCATGTGATAAGAACACCCTGAATCTAGCACCCATTCATCTCCTGACAAAGTAGCAGTCACACATAAAATAACGTATGCATCACTATTGCTCCCTTCGGCAACGTTTGCTACATTGCTTATAGCATTGTGCCTATCAACTTTATTCCTCCACTTTGGACAATCTCTCCTGATGTGCCCCTCCTTGTGACACTCAAAGCACTTCATACGTCCCTTGGACTTTCTATGGTATGATTTTGATATGCTTTTACCTCTACTGCTACTAGGCTCTTGATGTTGTTCTCTACCCTAAATGTTAGTGCTTACACTACTCCTTGCGCCAAACCGTCATCTTGCAACTTTCTCTATCACTCCTTAGAGAATAATGTGGACTTTACCTCTTATGAGATAATTGTAGTATGTCCCTGCAACAATGAATTAGTAAAGTGCTCCCATGACTATGGTAAAGAGGCTAACAACATCATGCCCTATTCTTTATCATCAAGTATCTTACCGCGTTCTTCAGATCCATTATGAGTTTATTAAATTCATCTAGGCGGGTTATGATATACGTACCTTCAATATATCTAAATCGAAACATCTTTTTCAACATGTACAAGCGATTATTCAAACTTTTCTTCACATAGAGTGCTTGAAGTTTTGCCCATAATGCTGCGGCATCCTTCTCCTCAACAACCTCTATTAAGACCTCATTTGACAAATTTAACAGGATTGTGCTCTTTGCTTTTTCCATTAGCTCTACCCTCTCAGAGACTTTCATTATAATATGCAACTCATCTTCACCATCCAGTGGCTTGGCCAAACCTTGGGTTGTTAATAATGCCCGCATCTTAATGCTCCATTACACAAAATTGTTGCTCCCATTAAATTTCTCAATTTCAGATTTCTTCTTAGACATAATTGCAATAACAAAATTCCCAGATAATAATCAAACAAACAAAAGCTCCAAATCACAATCAAGAAATCCAACCCCAAGCTCTGATACCAATTGTTGGGATATAATACGTGAAAACGATAGGATTTTGCAATTTATGTCAATGTGAAATCTCCAGAGAAATAAACGAGAAAAATAAGGATACTAGAAATTTATGTGGTTCGGTTCGAGTATTAGTGCCTATGTCCATGGGGGAGTCAGCAGCAAATAATCCATTATAATCGAAGAATCAGAGTTTACAATCACTTACATGCTCAAGTGTTTCCCACACCTAGATTTAACCGCAAACTCAAAGTGTTTATAAATAAATAATTTGCTTGGACATAAACTCACGGCACAAAAATACCATGCGTTCAAGTCATACGCCAAAAAAAAAAAAAAAGATCTCTAGCTTCCTTTTCTTTCTTTCATGCAGCTCCTCTAGGGCGTGGACATGCGGCGTGGACGTGCGAATTCCTTCTACGTAGGTCTTCGGTGGCTTTTTACGTAAAAGGAATAGAAGACTTGCTATTTTTCTGCTTTGATACGTGTGCCCAGGTCAAACTTTGACCTGGGACTACCTACACTTTGATTCACGTGCAGAGGCTAACGTGCAAGAGCTTCTCATTTTGTTTCCTTCCTTTGTTTCCATCGGCTAAAAGAAGAAAATCCAGGTGTCAAAGTTGTGCCCAAAGAAGAAATTCTTCTTTTGTCTTTTATTTCCTCTTTTGTAAATCTTCAAGGGTCCAGAGAATTTCTTCTACTTGGGAAATCTTTATCAACAAAATTCGGTATGATAAATCATCATCCAAATTCAAACTCGAGACATTAATTTAACAATCATTATGCCGAGGTCTTGCTGGCAAGGTTGCTATCTTGGGACTTGAAGATGGTACAATTTCACTGCATGATGTAGAAGCAAGTTTTCCATGCTATGGCTGTAATGTTACCTTCATTACTTCTCAACAAGAAATTTCTTTCGCAAGAATCCTTTATCATCAGAATGTGTTCTCTACTCTCTCTTGAGAAATATTCTAAATTGGTAAAAAAAAGAAGAAAGAAAGCTGCATGATGCAATGCAAACATCAAGCTCATTGAATGAACTTTTAGCTGCTAATAAAGATGGCAATCCATGTTTATTGGTCATGTTTGGTAATGTCAAGTTGGTATGGACTGTTAGATAGGTTAATTTGAGCAGGATAAGCTTAACAAATCTTATTAGATCATTTAACGTGGCCCGTTTGTTAAATAGGTCAGCAAATGAGAAGAGATGCATAGCCTTAATGAACTATTTGTTTCCCATGTCATAAATTAATAATTGAGTCAATAGATATATACACTTGAGGACTTGAATCTAATTGATGTGCTTAAATGCATCTCATGTGGGATAGGAAATTGTCACCTTCTGTTGATGTTGTCATTGAAGATTGAAAATGCTTCAAATGTCAATTACAAATTTTAGCGTAGCATTTACAAAGGTCGAGCTTATTGTGAGGATCTACACTCTAAGCGGATGGGGTAAAAAAAAAAAAAAAACAATCATGACATGCTCATTTTCATCAAATTAATAGTTTATTTTAAAAGTTGAATCAAAATATGTTCTGTTCAGTCAAATTAAAATGGTTGTGGTTTAGGTGACTCCCAGATGATGGAATTTGTTTGTGCTTTAATTATGCTTGTGGGTGGAAAAGTTCAGTTATGTCATTAAGCTATTGCTGTTTGGTCATGAGTACGATGGCTGCGAATTTGGTTGATGCTGCTGTATTTCTTTCTTTGAGGTTGTGGCTACGTTTTGCTTGGAAGAGAGTTTGATTTTACATAAATGTTATCTTACCAATCTAGTTTTCTTTACTTAACATGGATATATGGTGTTCTGCTTTTTATATGCTAGTGCTTGTAGCAGTTATATATGACGTGCATAATAGTTTCTAACATGGTATAAATATTGAGCAGAATGAAAAACTGTTACGAGGCTTGAAGTCCCATGCAGCTGTGTTGTCTCAATTGGGAGGAAGATGCCCAAGTGAGTAGAGTACGCATCTTTCAACTTAAAAGTTGATATGACTTCTTGATCTTGATTCTTAATTCATTCTTAATGTCTTACATGTTTTTTTAATGCTTTGTTTGCAGTTAAGTTTCAAACTAAGAATCTGATTGCACTGTCCAACAACTTTAATAGTTTCTACCTCAATATATCTTGTTAGGCCAATAAGATGTCTTATTCTCATTATTGTCTCAGAGAAACAATGTAGAGAGTCAGAGAATTACTGCAATTTGGAGGATTTGGGGCACTGAATATTTAGGAAGGACACTTGCAAAGGAATGTGAACAGATGGAATGCCGGCATTAGCAAAAGAATTAGAAAGCCGAAATGTAATAGAATCTTGTTCATGTATAGAAGTTCTTACTTGAATGTCTTGTTTATTGCTCTTTCATTGTAAATTCTTCACATTAATGCTATATCTACTTTTTCCATTCTTAAATGTTCTTAAGCATGCTACCTCAATTGGACTAGGGGATAAATCATTGTTGTCATTTGTTGTTTGAAGTGATTGCTCCCCCCTTTCCTCCCTTTCTTCAAGTTTGGTCGCCATTGCTGATATGTGTACCAAATGTGAAATTTGGATCTCTTTGTATGCATAATAGGATTTTGAGTATGATTACCAGGGCTCAAAATTGGTTTCTATGACCATTGCAATCCTTTAATTAAAAGCTTGTGCTTTTGGTTTTACCCAACTCATCAATTATTTGAGCTGAAATAACCATTTCTCATTTGGCTGATTCAAAACTTCTGTTAATGGGGTTTGTCTATAAATATTTCTATCCATATGCCCATTACCATGAAGTTTTACCAATATTTTTCATTTTTTTGCCCAAGTGACTAGAACCTTGAGATTATAATGAGAGAAGATGGAGAGAAAGAAAAGGAAACCATTATGGGTTTGGGGTTTTCTTCTAGAGGTTGTCCTCAACAATGGTTTTTCATCTACCCTTTGTCTAATAATTTAGTTTTATGTATTTGATCTCAAGTTTGTCACTTGATAATGTTCATGGAAGCTTTAGCTAAATGATCTTATCAGATTTGGCTCTCTGTTTAGCTTACTATCCTTGTGTATAGAAATACCGATCTCATGTTCCTGATTAGGAATTAATTTGATTATCATATTTATCACGCCCCATTCTCGAGCGTGTGCCCATCCCTTGGTGGTCAATAAATTTTGCAACATCCCAGGACGCGTTGCTGACCCATTCATTTTTAATACGCATGCGAAAGCAAAACAAAACCCTCACAACTCACAACACATGATAGAAAAGCAGGCAACAATGCACAACCAAAACAAGCTTTTATAAACACCTCGATTTATATACAATAATAGACTAATCCATACACAGAAGTCTACAAAAGACCGGCTCAACAAAAAGGGAATTGTCCTAAGACCAACTAGTTGGATGCATTTGCTGATTCTTTGGTCTCCACAGGGTCTGAGAGCATTGGGTTCTCCACAGCCCCATCGAGAGGGTCAGTTGCACTCTCACCTAGAGTGGCATCAACTACCACAATGGGAATTTCAAAACTCCGGAGGGGACCCACACGGAATCCATTGAAACCATAGCGAAACCACGATCTAAACCAATGAGGTACCCTCTGAGGTAGGCCCTTATCGACTCAGACGGTGGTCATAACGAGTTCATAGACCCATTGACCCCCTGAGGCATGGTAATCAAAACTCGCTTGGTGACCCTCCTCGGCCAACTAAAACGCTCTAGAGGGACAACCATCTAAGGACCTGAAAATGTTGAGCCCACAACGGGGTGAGACAACGTCTCAGCAAGTTCATCCCCTAAACTCCGACTATGAAGGAAATACACCTAAAGGCACTCTATGCACACAAGTTAGAAGACTTACCTCGCCTCAGTTCTTTTCTGCGAGTCAGTATAGTTCATAATCTCAATCAATCAAGTCAATCTAATCGACACCTATCAATACCATCTATCCATTCATACCATCTATCAAACAATACCATCTATCAATCCATCAAAATGATCATTGCTCACACAAGTTGAAATGGATGCAATGCTCTTAAAGCTAATATAGATGGTAGCTCGCACAATCTAATATATATAGATGGTAGTTCACACGAGCTAATATATAGATAGTAGCTCACATAAGCTAATAAATAGATCGTTACTCTCACAAGCTAATAAACGATCATTTCTCTCACAAGCTGACATATTAATGCTTGCATAAGCTAACAATCAATGCTCTCACAAGTTGATAGTTCAAGGTGAACTAAAAAGATTGATATTCACACTTTTAAAATCCCATGATTCGATTCAGTCCTTAAAACCATTTTTGGTGTCAAAACCTGACACTCGGGATTTTTCTAATTGAATATTAAAATTTCCCAATTTTGGAATAAATACCCAAAATTACAATTTCCACTCAATTTGCACAATTCAGCAATCAATTGAAGAAACTAAGTAAACCATTGCAATCAGCACGAAATTCCGGTCATAAGCTATCCCGGTCTAATTTCCGAAAAATAATAAATAATTAAATAAATACCAAAAATAATTAAATAAATGCAATTAATTACCAAAAATAGAAACTTAGGTCAGAAATGCTCAATTAATCGCCCAAACAAGCTAGGAAAATTTCTGAACCTATCTAGATAAATAATACAACTTATCTGGTCTCTAATTACACTACTTTTACCATCAAACATGCAAAATTGAATAATTAAATCGATAATCCATTCTAACTAACCACATAAACACTAATTAACTTAGGTTAATCATCCCTTAAGCATCATTAACTCCTTAACTAGAGTTTAATGAGTAAACTCACCGGTTTCACAATCCGGTGAGTCGACGACGATGGCAACTAGGAGACAAGCAACAAACGACCTTGTGGCGACACCCAACAAGGCTCGGAAGATGCCTAAAACGGGCCACGAAGCCCATGGACACTTGCTGGTTTTTTATTCTGTCCAAGAATCGAAAAGGTTGGGCCGAACGACTGAACGGGCTGGAAATGGCACGAGATGGGTGGACGGGGCCACAGCGGGCTAGGCGGAGGTGGACGGCGGATGGACGGAGGCTAGGGGACTTCAATGGTGGCCTAGGCAGCTCAGGGAATGGTGAGGTGGCTCGGGAATAGGCCGGATGAGCGGCTTGGGTGTGACAAGCTCGCGTGGGGGCGTGATGGCGTGCAAGCGGCGAGCGGCGATGGTAGGGAGCCCGGTAGGTGGTCGATGGCCAAGGGGGTGGCTGGCAGTTTCCTTTAGTTTTTGGGAGTTCAAAATGGTCTACAATGGAGAAAGTAAGCCACTTGAAAAAGAAGGAGATAGCTCAAGGCTTGGAGGGGCCCACTTGCCTCAAAAGTCCACACTTCTATCCCTTTGGTCCCTTAGCAAGGTCTCACCAGCCATGGCCAATTTGCAGCCCTCAAACTTCCCTAGCAAGCCAACCAAGTGGTCCAAATGTTGCACACCAAGGGAGCTAGGAATTTTGGAACATTTTCCCCCAAATTGAACTAAATCTCCTCCAATTGGATCTAAATCGGTCACCATAAATTCAACCAAGGCGTCCTCGACCAAATTAATATTTTTCATCACCAATTGAACCAACTTGAATCCCAAAAACGTGACAAAAAACTGACCCCCAGATTTTTTCGGTTGAAAACGACCCTATTTTGAATTTTTGCCAAAAATCCCGATTTGCAGAAAAATCTTCAGAGGATGAGTCGACGTTCTTAAAATGAATCATGATATGACAGAACTTTCAATTTCTGAAATCGAGTTCAATTTCATGGTTAATTTCAATATAGCATGATTTTAGCGTGACCTAATTCACGAGGTAGCTTTTAGGAATTTTTAGTACAATTGACCGTGGTTAATTAGTTTCAAGCCACAACGTACATCTTCAACGCATTGGCGACTCTTGGTTGTCGTGAAAATCTCGAGGTTTCAAATGTGGACACAAGGTACCAAAACGACAAAAAAATAAGTCTAGCGCCGATCGACAAGAATTTTGCAATTAAGTGGAATCACCCACACTCTAATCACATACCTTTGTCAAATTGACCTATCTCCGGTCTCTAATTGATTTTTAACTATGCCATAATGGCCTTTGCAGATTAGCACGGTCGAGTAGTCGATTCCAAGTCGAATTCTCAAGTCTATTGCATTAAAATCCCTTAACGGCTTCACCTAATAGACTAGTTATCTCGTGAGTGATCAGCTAAGAAAATAGAAAAGCCCAACTTATCCAATCAAAACAGAACTTGAAATTCAGGATGTCACAACCTTCCCCTCTTATAAAAATTTCGTTCTCGAAATTTAAACCATTACAAATCTTTAAACAAAAAGGTGGGGTACAGTCGTCTCATCGAATCTTCACTTTTCCAAGTTGCTCATTCCGTGCATTGGTGTTGCTAGACCACTTTAACCAATGGAATAGTCTTGGTACGCAGAATATGTTCTTTCCGATCCACAATCTGAATCAGGCTTGCCACGTACAACACTTTGTCGTCCACGTCCAATTCCTCAAAATTAAGCACGTGGGTCGGGTTAGGCTCATGCTTCTTCAATATCGACACGTGAAAGACATCATGCACTTGCGCCAACCTCGGCAACAATGTAAGACGATTCGCTAGAATCCCGATTCTTTCTAGAATCTCAAAGGGACCTACATACCTCGGACTCAGCTTTCCCCCTTCTTACCAAAACGCGAAGCACCCCTCATTGGTGACACCTTCAAAAAAACGTGATCATCAATTTGGAATTCCAAAGGCCTTCAACTCTTATTTGCATAACTTTTTTGGCAGCTCTAAGCAGTCTTTAATCTGTCTCTGGTTACGACAACTGCATCCACTGATTGCTAGACCAATTATGGGCATGTGATATTTTGTTCTCCGACCTCATCCCAACACATCGGCTTTCTGCACGCTCTGCCATACAACGTTTTAAAAGGAGCCATCTAAATGCTCTGCTGGTAGCTATTGTTGTAGGCAAACTCAACAAGATGAAGTTGTTCCTCCCAGCTTCCCTTGAAATCCTATACACACGCTCTCAACATGTCCTCGAGAGTCTGAATTGTCCTTTCAAACTGGCCATTTGTTTGTGGATGATAGGTCATACTGTACTGCAGCTTCATTCCTAAGGCAGCTTACAAACTCTTTCGAAAAGCAACTGTAAACCTCGGGTCTTGGTCTGATGTAATCGTCACCGGCACTCCATGTAGACGAACAATCTGACGCATGTACAAATCTGCATGGCTGTCCAAATTAAGGTCTTTTCGTACTACGATGAAGTGAGCCGACTTTGTCAATCTTTCGACCACGACCTAAATGGAATCATTACTCCTCTGACTCCTTAGTAAGCCTGTCACAAAATCCATTGTGATGTGTTCCCATTTCCACTCGGGAATCTCTAGAGGTTGCAGAAGTCCTTCTGGCTTATAATGTTGTGCCTTCACTTGCTGACACGTCAAACAATTGGCGACATGCTTGGTGATGTCCGCCTTCATACCGAACCACCAATAATGTTGACGCAGATTATGATACATCTTTGTACTGCCAGGATGAACACTGTAACTACTATGATAAGCTTATGATAAGATCTCTTCCTTGAGTGCTGCATCGTCAAGTACACATAACCATCCTCGGAACCTAAGTGTTTTGTCCTCAAAAATCTGAAAGTCAGCATTCTTCTTTTCGGTGTTCTCTTGCAGGATCTTTTGAATCTTTGGGTCTGTCCACTGAAGCGTCTTGATTTTGATCGGTACTTTCGAGTTCAATTCTGAGGGTGGCCATAAGATTTGAAAGGTGGCCTACCTCAAATTTGAAAACCAAATCTCGAGCTTTCTTAAGTAAAGTCCATTCATTAACCAGCATATGCGCAATTGAAGACTTCCGACTCAGCCCATCTGCGACCTTATTCGCCTTTCCAAGGTGGTACAAGATATCACAATCATAATCCTTCAGGAGTTTCATCTAGCAAAGCTGTCTCATATTTAAATGAGTTGCCTCAAGCGACGAGATTAAGATAATCGAGGGTCCTCCCGACTCCCAATAAACTCGAAACTCTTACCCACTAACAAGTTAAACCAAATTGCTTTATGATATCAATTCATCTTAGCTCGTTGCTTGGTGAGCTAGTCCATGTCAATTATCACATCGAAATCATACATGGCTAGGACTAACAAATCTATCCTCCCCTCTTGCTTACCAATCACTAATTTGCAACTAGAACTACCCAATGCAGACAACACCTTATCCTTTAATGGTGTAAATATGCTAACCACTGACTCCAACAACTTAGGACTCAATCCTATCATCTTAACAAATTGCTCAGCTATAAAGGAATGAGTCGCTCAAGATCAAATAAAGCATATGTAGCATGGTCATTTAGCGAAATCGTACCTGTAATCACATCAGGCAATTCCTTAACCTGTCCTCTAGTGATGGCGTAAACTTGTCCTTGAGCTGGGGGTCTATTTTGTCCACCCTACGGTGCATTTTGTAGAGCTAACCCCCTAATCTAACCCATCGATGGCGGCGGTGGCAACTGTTGTTGTCCCCTCGGTCTTCTGGGACAGTCTTTGCCAAGTGACCCTGTTGGCCACACTCGAAGCAAGCTCCCATCCTTAGAGGGCACGGGGTTGTATCATGTCGCCTTCCAAAAATTGACACGCACCAATCTGACTCGATGTCGACTTGCCTACTCCACCCTTCTCATTGGGCGGGACATGAAACCTTCCTTTGGTCATGGGCTTCTTCCCAAACCGGTTTCCTTCTCCATTCGAACTGAACTTGGAACTAGACGCAACATTCTGGTCACTTAGGTTCCTCTCTATCAGTTGGGCCCGACTATACACCTCGTTATAATCCTTCAGGTCGAATGGCACCAACGGATTTCTCAGCCCTGGTCAGAGGTCGTTCCTGAACCTCTGAGCTTTATCTTTAGGATCCTCCACCAATCTTGGAGCGTATTGAGACAGCTCCGCGAACTTGGCTTCATACTGATTCCTCCATCTTCTGCTCTCGAGCGCTACTCAAAAAGTATTTGTCATTAAAGGCTCGAAGAAAGGCGTTCTGATATAGCTAGTACAAATACCTAGAGGGGGGTGAATAGGTATATAAAAGATTTTTCTTGATAATCGCGCAATACTTAGATAGTTGAAGGATTTGCAACAAATGATAATCAATGTAAGACTGAGTAAAGGAAAGAGAGAATTGAACACGCAGTTTAAAGTGGTTCAGGCTTGATTCAAGCCTACGTCCACTCTTACGCACGACGATGACCAATTGGCTGGATTCCACTATGAACAAAGAGATGTTACAGTGTTGATCTTCCTTGATTTCTAGGTGTAGATGATCTACCACACTCGCTCAAGGTATCACCAAGTATAGACACTCTCTGTGTATACAATTTCGTTCAGAATGAATTGACTAATAATCAAGGTGCTTCAGACTCTGGAATTTCTCTATCGATCACGTACTCAAACAACTAGAACGTCTTCCTTTTTATACTCCTTTATGCCATCATAGCCGTTGACACTTTCCAAAGGAATTCCTCCAATCTACCCGTTGGACGGAGTCAATCAAGAAGATCATTCGAGCTATTAAAGGAACCTGACGATAGCCCATCAATCCTGTTCGCCCATACAATCAGGATCTTGGTTTCCAAGAATAGAACATTCCAAGAATATTTCGTTGACCATCAGATCTTCAATTGATCAAGATACGAACAAAAGAATCCATTATGTTTATCCAACCAAGAGATCTTCTCCAGAGGATAGGATTAAATCCTCAACCATATGCTTCGGCTCTGGATTTCCTTCGTCACTGGATTAGAAAGACTGTCAATGAGAATAGTCTTGAGTCTTGAGTCTTGAGATCAGAGAGTCTTTAAACTTTAAACTAAACGGCCTGCAGATATCCAGACTAGACTGATAGAAACGTTTTGTCAACTTCAAAATATTCTGGAAAGATTTCTCCAACACGTTCCACACTGGAACTACGCCTTCAGGAAAAATCATGCCTCTGGTGGCTCTCCACCATGTACTCGCGTTACCTTGTAGCTAGTATACTATCAGGACAACCTTCTCCTCTTCCGTGCACATTAGAAGTTCAAAAGCTTTCTCTAAGTCTTCGATCCAAAGCGACGTAGCTTTAGGAACTCTTGCCCTAGTGAACCTCGGTGGGTTTAGCTTTAAGAACTGCTCCACGAGCTTATGCATCGGCCTCTCTCTCTCCACAACTACGTTTCTAGCTGGGACTTTGACAGTTATGGCAGCGGCTACGGCCTCAGCAGCGGCGGCAACGACAGCAGTAGCGGTAGCTTGAGCGGCCACGGTAGTGGCGGCGGCTTGATTTTAGGCCTGCTGCCCCATCAAGGCTCCTAGTATCTCAAGCGCTTGCATGATCCCTTCAATCCTGGGATCACCAAGGGCTGTTACCCCAACACTAACAAGAGGGGGTGCTACACCACTAGCGCTAGCCTGAGCCGGTGCTCTACCACGATCCCCTCGGGTATCAATGCTTGTCGGCGTCCTACCTTGAGTCGCAGGTCCAATGGTTCACTTTCTAAGAATCTTCTGCTCCCGATCACTCTTTGCGCAAGTTCTTTACAAAAACCTGCTTTCTAATTCCACACAAAATTAGAAGCCGAACAATCATCACAAAACAAGCTACCAACCAGCTATCAATCACATGCACCAGCATAATCAAAAGGCCTTTCCTATTAACTATCCCATAACTTATCGCACCTTATCACTCAAACTATCGACCAACTCTAATACCACTCCGGGCGAGGATGTCACGCCTTGATCATCAGCGCATGCCCATCCCTCGGTGGTCAATAAATTTTGCGACGTCCCAGGACGCGTCGCCGACCTATTCATTTTTAATACACATGCGGAAGCAAAACAAAACCCTTGACAACTCATAACATGGGATAGAAGAGCAAGCAACAAAGCATAACAAAAACAAGCTTTATAAACACCCCGGTTTATATACAACAATAGACTGATCTATACACATAAGTCTACAAAAGATTGACTCAACGAAAAGGGAACTATCCTAAAACCAACTAGTCAGACACATTCATTGATTCTTCGGTCTTCATAGGCTCCAAGAGCATAGGGTTCTCCACAGCCCCATCGGGAGGGTTAGTTACACTCTCACCTAGAGTGGCATCAAATACCATAGTGAGAATTTCAAAACCCCGGAGGGGACCCACATGGAATCCATTGAAACCGTAATGAAACCATGTTCTAAACCGATGAGGTACCCTCTGAAGTAGGCCCTCATCGACCCAAACGGTGGTCACTACAAGTTCATAGACCCATTGACCCCCTGGGAATGATAATCAAAACTCCGTTCGATAACCCTCATCGGCCGACCAAAACGCTATGGAGGGACAACCATCTAAAGACTTGAAAAGGTTGAGCTCATGACAGGGTGACATAATGTCTCAACAAGTTCACCCCTTATACTCCGACTAGGAAGAAAATACACCTAGAGGCAGTCTATGCACACAAGTCGAAAGACTTACCTCACCTCAGTTCCTTCCTACAAGTCAGTATAGTTCATAATCTCAATCAATCAATTCAATCTAATCAACACCACACGATCAACACCATCTATCCATTCATACCATCTATCAAACAATACCATCTATCAATCCATCAATTCGATCACTGCTCACACAAACTAAAATGGATGCAATGCTCTCACAAGCTGATATAGATGGTAGCTCGCACAAGCTGATATATATAGATGGTAGCTCACACAAGTTGATATATAGATGGTAGCTCACACAAGCTAATAAATAGATCGTTGCTCTCACAAGCTGACAATCAATGCTTTCACAAGATGACAACCAATGCTCTCACAAGTTGATCAGTTCAAGGTAAACTGAACTAAAAGATTGATATTCACACTTTTGAAATCTACAATTCGATTTAGTCCTTACAACCATTTTCAGTGTCAAAACCCGACATCCAGGATTTTTCTAATTGAATATTAAAATTTCCCACTTTTGGAATAAATACCAAAAATTACAATTTCCATTCAATTTGCACAATTTAGCAATCAATTGCAGAAACTAAGCACACCATTGCAATCAACACGAAATTCCGGTCACGGGCTATCTCGATCTAATTTTCAAAAAATAATAAATAAAAATAATTAAATAATTAAATAAATGCAATCAATTACCAAAAATAGAAACTTAGGTTGAAAATGCTTAGGGCGTGCATGATAATGTTTCTATTTCTTTATTTCCCCTAAACAGGTTTAGAATAAAAATCCGTTTGGTAATGCAATTTCATTTTTCTATTTTTGGAACAAATTTCTATTTCATAAATAGATTTGGAGCATAAATCAAAATTTAAAATTTTTAGCTTTTCTATTTTTAGAAAAGAAATGAGAAATAAAAACTTTCTTCATCATTCATGCTTGTCATCACTCTTCGCCCACCCGCCGTCCATGTGATGCTGAATGCCCACCGTTGGTTGCCAGCTACCCACCACCGGCCCTGGCCATCAGCCACTCACCACCAATTGCGACATCCCAAATTTCACCACCCTTCATTAGTGTAATTAGATCATTAGGAACTTTGATTAATTTAGATTGGGATAGAAAGTGAACCCGATGGATCGTGAGGAATGTGTGGGCTTGAGAAGTAAGTGGACCACACGAATTGGACTTGAAAAGCTGAATGGAAGATTTGGGCTTGGACTTGGCTTGGAGCGGGCCAAGGCTTGGACCTATTAAAATAGTTTAGTGGACCGTGATTATTATAGATTGAGACTGTTAGGCCAGAGACGGATATTTAGGCCCGGTAATTTTATTTTCAATTAAGTTTATGGATTATAGTTATGATAATTGGATTAGTGATTGTAATGCTAATATCAACTTCTAACTTTATCATTTCTTGTGATAAATTCTCTATAGACTAACACTAAATAGTTAGTATGTCATAAAATTTCATAACTTTATATGATTACAATATGATTGAAATCTAATGGAATCAAAAGGGAATTAAGTGAAAAACATTATATACAAATGAACTAACTAACACATGGATTAACTGTTAATGGATGGCGAACAACAAATGGCGAAATTGTTATGCATGGAGGCCACGACACCCCCTTCTCTCTTCGCATCATCCATGGTTTTCTATCCCCACAAAACCGAAATAAGCAACTCAAGAAGACATAATCATTAGCAAAATCTCATGATTAGTCTAGCCTAGGGATTAGACTTGTAGACCCATTCCCCTCTTAATTCTCGAAATCTCTCTCTCTCTCCAAACCGAAACCCATCTTCATCTTCTTCTTCTCTATTTCTCTCGATCGAATAGTAAGGAAACCGGTAGCAAAACTAGTGATTTCCTCCTTCTTGCATGCGAGTTTTGGTGTTGATTTTTGAAGAATCTTTGAGTTATCTAGTAGCTGAACTAAGGTAAGGAAAGATAAGTTTTTAAACTAGAAGTTATCCATTGTCTTTGTCAAGGAACTTGTGGATCTAGCTGAATGGTGGAGGATTAGATGTGATGTTGTTTTGTGTTGGACCATGCTAGATGATTTCTAGATTGAGGCTATAAGTCATTGCATGTTGCATTAGAGTCTTGCATGTCTCAAAATCTAAGTGTGAGTAAGCTGTGATTGTCAAACAAGGTGAGGAAATGGTTGCCGAGTAGAAAGATGTGGTATAAGTTGATGTGAGTGAGCTTATGGATATATGCTTTGAGCCGAGTTGTTTTACTTCTCTGTTAATAAAACTTTGTCTTAGATGTTGTGGAAGAGACTTGAAGTGTTGTAAAGGAGATTGGTAGATTTATTGAGCTATCAAGATTCTGTTTTAGATATAGATTCTTTTATTTTGTGTCCTAAGATTTCTAATGATGAAGATCTAGAACCATTTTACTTAAGAGAACATCTATTAGATTAAGTTCAATCTCTAGTTATAGCCAAAAAGATACAAAAACATGAAGATAAAAGTGAACCTATTGAAAACAGTAAGCTGTTTCGTAGAAAATAACTTGACCTTTGATGAATCTATGAATTTTATGTAATTATCTAGTAAGAATTGAACTTCGAACCCTTAATGAAAATTGTTCATCTTCTAACATATCAAAATTCAAGGTTTGTTTTTTTCTCTGTAAATATTAAATCTTTTACTGGATGTTAGTAAAGATTATAGCGATTACTACTCTTAATACAGTGAGATATAGACTTAGGTTTCTTCACAGAAAATGTTGATCTTGTCTCTAATTTAACATACTAAATTTCATAGTGTTTCGATAAGAATTGATATACTTTTTGTGTCTAAGATCAAAACTGCTCATTATAGTTAATAATTTGTTTAGACCCGAGAATATGCAATAGTTGTTGTGTCTCTTATATTAGTCTTGCATGACACCCATAGAGTCTAGTGACCTCATAATAGATGT
This sequence comes from Eucalyptus grandis, assembly GCF_016545825.1. Lineage (NCBI taxonomy): Eukaryota > Viridiplantae > Streptophyta > Magnoliopsida > Myrtales > Myrtaceae > Eucalyptus > Eucalyptus grandis. The sequence continues at coordinate 47,856,558 of NC_052616.1, read as the reverse complement.
TAGTTGTATAAAAGTAAGTCTCATATATCATTTGAGGTATAGGCACAAATAGTATCATGTGTGTGCAATGAGTGCGGTGCATAGTGCTTGATTATGGGGGTAAATATCTATTTGGCATGGTATGGGACGTGTCGTAATGGGTTTTCTCTTATAATTTGGGCACGCACGTGTGCTAGGTACATGTGAGTTAGATGTATAGTTGTATACTTTGAAGTCTTTTTCTTTTGCATACGATAAATGCATTAATCAAAGGTGTGGTGGTGTGAAATATGTGCTTAAATGAGTGAATGAACCCATCTATACTGAGATATTAGTGATGCCCCTTGGAAGTTGGGATGCCCATGCTGTGTGATCTTGGATGCCTCAGTCCCGTGTTACCGAGATGCCTCGGAGTGAGATGCCCTTGTTTGTAATCAAGGATGTCCTCGGTTGTGTGATACCGAGATGCCTCGGAGTGAGATGCCCCATGCTGAGTAATCTTGGGAGGACCTTGGTTGTGTGATACTGGGATGCCTCGGAGTGAGATGCCCATAATAGAAATATTACGGAAGTCCGGATAAGGGAACTTCCGGAAGTGACTCAATCGGGCCGGCAGAGTTCCGGTGGGTAAACTGATCGAGGGTGGACTATATGCACACTAAATATAATTCTACTTGGCATGAGTTGCATACTACTATTGCATTTCATCTTGATGTGGATTGATTCTATGATGAATATTTATAGATATGGATGCACTCGGGATGTTTTATATGTGGTGGTTATACATATGATGTGTTAGTATTCAATTGATTATACTAGTGACAATTCTATCTTAGTATCTTAAGCTGTTTGGTCATGATTCCCTTGTAAACTTAATGGCTATGGATTGTCTAAGTTAGAATCTTATCATTTCTTTATTGGGCATAGTTTTTGCTCATTCCTTATATTTTTCAGATTGATAGTATGGATGTGCCCCGATAGCTCATTATGGAGTGATATCGAGCATTGAGGTTACCTTTAGTGATGTATATGACCCTGATGTTGAGCTGACTTTCTCCAAGTATGAGGCTACATTATCAATGGATGATGGTAGAGCTGAGATGATCCCGATGAAGTTTGTAGCGTGGTTCATCAAACACGATGGAGTGATGTTTGGCCCTATTCCTTTTAGTGATGATGCAGCAGGAGCTGGGACGGATGGTGCCTAGATGCCTTTGATCATATAGAAGCTGACTGTCTTTTGTTTCTTTTTGATGAATGTGGGTGATTTGGGATTAGTGGAGTTAGACACCCCATACCCTTATCCCTGGATGTTTACTTGCACCCTTACTTTTGAAAATGTAAATGTGATGTATATAGGCAAGGTACTTGTAAAAAGCCTAGGTCGAATTTTTGTAAGCCCGAACGATCTTAACAAGTTTAGTAATGAAGCTTCTCGTGGTCTTCATATATAATCTTAATAGGATTGTCTATTATGAATTGATAGTACTATTACAGGTTAACCTTGTAAAACTAAGTGTAAATTTTAAATAATCCATGTTATACATGCTAACCTTCAAGGGTGAACACTTTAGGCTAACAATTGGAATTTATAAGTCATGTAAGATAATAATATTTATAATTTCCACTTGCGCTTAGTATGTGACACTACTAGGACGTCACACCAACCGTCGGCCACCGAACGCCGACCGTCAGCCACCGGACTCCAGCTGCTTGTCACCGACCGCTGGCCGCCGGATGTTGGATGCCCATCGGTTGTTGGCCACTCATTGCCAACCACTGGACACCGAAGGCCCACCACTGACCATTGAACGTCCTCTGCTGACTGCCCATCAGTCACCATCGGCCGCCCATCGATCACCATTAGTCATCGGATGTCAACCATCAGACTTCGATCATTGGCAACCCGCCACCAATCGCCGATTGCCGGCCGTCGGCTACCTACCGCCAGACTCCAACCATTGGCCCCCCGCCGTCAGCCGCCGAACTTCGGCACGTTGACCGTCGGACGCCGGACTCCGACCACCCGCCATCAATCACCGAACGTTGGACGTTGATCGCTGGATGTTAGACTTTGGCCACCAAATGTCGGTCATCGCCCTCTTAGAAATAGAAATTTTATTCTCTTATCAAACAAATTTTTACTCTTGAAATAGAAATTTTGAATCATTATCAAACGCATTTCTTTGCTGAGAAACTCGTTCATGGAATATAAATTGATTCTATTCTAGGAATTTTGTCATACGCACCCTTAATTAACCGCCCAAATGGGTCCGAAAAATTTCCTAACCTATCTAAATAAATAATACAACTTATCTAGTCTCTAATTATGATACTCTAACCACCTAACATGCAAAATCAAATAATTAAACCGCTAATCCGTTCTAACTAACCACCTAAACACTAATTAACTTAGGCTAATCACCCCTTAAGCATCATTAACTCCATAAGCAGAACTTAGCAAGTAAATTCACCGGTTTCGCGATCTAGTGAGTTCACGACGACGACAACGCAGAGACGGGCAACAAACGACCTTGTGGCGACACCTAACAAGGCCTAAAAGATGCCTTAAACGGGCCACGAAGCCCATAGACCCTTGCTGGTTTTCAGTTCTGTCCAAGAACCGAGAAGGCTGGGTGGAGCGACTGACTGGGCTGGAAATGGCACGAGACGGGCGGATGGGGCTGCAGCGGGCTAGGTGGAGGCGAACGGCGGCTGGACGGCGGCTAGGGGACTCCAACGGTGGCCTCGGTAGCTCAAGGAACGGCAGGTGGCTCAGGACAGGCAAGATGAGCGGCTAGGTCAATGGGCTCGAACGAGGGGCGCAACAACATGCGAGCGGCGAGCGGCGGCGGCAGGGAGCTCCACGGGCAATCAATGGCTAAGGGGGTGGCTGGTGGTTTCCTCTAGTTTTTGGGAGCTCAAAATGGTCTACAATGGAGAAAGTAAGCCACTTGAAGAAAGAGACATCTAAAGACTTGGAGGGGGCCACTTGCCTCAAAAGTCAACACTTTTATTCCTTGGCTCCCTTGGCAAGTTCCCACTAGCCATGGCTGTCATCCATGGCCAATTTGTAGCCTCAAACTTCCCTAGCAAGCCAACCAAGTGGTCCAAATGTTGCACACTAAGGGAGCTACCAATTTTGGAACATTTTCCCTAAATTGAACCAAATCTCCTCCAATTGGATCTAAATTGGTCCCCATAAATTCAACCAATGTGTCCTCCACTAAATTAACATTTTTCCTCACTAATTGAACCAACTTGAATCCAAAAAACGCGACCAAAAATGGCTCTCGGATTTTTTCGGTCAAAAATAACTTTGCTTTGAATCTCCGCCAAAAATCCCGGTTTGCAGAAAAATATTCAGAGGATGGGTTGACATTTCTTAAATAAGTCGTGACATGACAGAACTTTCAATTTCTGAAATTGGGTTTAATTTCACGGTTAATTTCAATTTGGCGTGATTTTAGCGTGATGTAATCCACCAAGTAGCTTTTAGGAATTTTTAGTGCAATTGACTTGTGGTTAATTATTTTCAAGCCACAACGTACATCTTCGACATATTGATGACTTTCGGTTGTCATGAAAATCTCGAGGTTTCAAATGCGGATACAGGGTACCAAAATGATAGAAAAATCGATTTAATGCCAATCTTCAAGAATTTTATAATTAGGTGGAATCACACATACTCTAATCACATACCTTTATCAAATCAACCTATCTTCAGTCTCAAATCAATTTTTAATTGTGCCGTAATGACCCTTGCAAATTATCACGGTCGAGTAGTCAAATCTTGGTCAAATTCTCAAGTTTATTGCATTAAAATCCCTTAACAGCTTCACCTGATAGACTAGTTATCTTATGAGTGATTAGCTCAGAGAATAAAATTATAAGCGTGTCGATGAAAAGCCCAACTTATCCAATCGAAAATAAAACCTGAAATTCAAGATGTCACAACTCTTCCCCTCTTATAAAAATTTCATCCTCAAAATTTAAACAATTACAAATCTTTAAACAAAAATGTAGGGGTACAGATCGTCTCATCGAATATTCACTTTTCCAAGTTGCTCCTTATGTGCCGTGATGTCGCCAGACCATTTTAACCAACGAAATCGTCTTGATACGCAAAATCTGTTCTTTCCGATCCACAATTTAAACCAGGCTTTCCACGTATGACACTCTGTCGTCCACATCCAATTCCTCAAAATTAAGCACGTGGGTTGGGTCAAGCTCATACTTCCTCAACATCGACATATGAAAGACGTCATGCACTTACGCCTACCTCGGCGGCAATGCAAGATGATAAGCTAAAATCCCAATTCTTTCCAAAATCTCAAAGGGACCTACATACCTCGGACTCAGCCAAAGCGTGAAATACCCCTCATTGGTGACATCTTTAGAAAAATGTGATCACCAACTTGGAATTCCAAAGGCCTTCGATGCTTATCTGCGTAACTTTTCTAGCAGCTCTGAGCAGTCTTTAATTTGTCTCTAATTACAACAATTGCATCCATTGACTGCTAGACTAATTTTGGGCCCGTGATCTTTCATTCTCCGGTCTCATCCCAACACACCGGCGTTTTGCATGCTCTGCCATACAGCGCTTAAAAGGAGCCATCTGAATGCTCTACTGTAGTTGTTGTTATAAGCAAACTCAACAAGATGAAGCCGTTCCTCCCAACTTCCCTTGAATTTCAACACACACGCTCTCAACATGTCCTCAAGAGTCTGAATTGTCCTTTCGGACTGGCCATCTGTCTATAATGATAGGTCGTACTATACTGCAGCTTCAATCCTAAAGCAGCCTACAAACTCTTTCAAAATGCAAATGTAAACCTCGAGTCTTGGTCTGATGTAATCGTCACCGGCACTTCATGTAGACGAACAATCTGATGCATGTACAAATCTGCATGCCTGTCCAAATCAAGATATCTTCGTACTGCCATGAAGTGAGCCGACTTCGTCAGTCTGTCGACCACTACCTAAATGGAATCATAACTCCTCTGACTCCTTGGTAAGCCTATCACAAAATCTATTGTGGTGTATTCCCATTTCCACTCGGGAATCTCTAGAGGTTGCAGAAGTCCTCCTGGCTTACAATATTGTGCCTTCACTTGCTGACACGTTAGATAATTGGCGACATGCTTGGTGATGTCTGCCTTCATATCGAACCACTAATAATGTTGATGCAGATTTTGATACATCTTCATACTACTAGGATGGATACTGTAATTGTTATGATGAGCTTATGATAAGATCTATTCCTTGAGCGTTGCATTGTCAAGTACACACAATCATCCTCGGAACCTCAATGTTCCATCCTCAGAAATTTGAAAATCAGCCTTCTTCTTTTCGGTGTTCTCTTGCAAGATCTTCTTAATCTCTGGGTCTGTCCATTGAAGCGTCTTGATTCTAATCTGTACTTCCAGTTCAATTTTGAGGGTGGCCATAAGATTTGAAAGGTGGCCTACCTCAAATTTGAAAATCGAATCTCGAGCTTTCTCAAGTGAAGTCCATTCCTTAACCAGCATATGTGCAATTGAAGACTTCCAACTCAGCGCATCTACAACCTTATTCGTCTTTCCAACATGATACAAGATATCACATCATAGTTCTTCAGGAGTTCCATCCAGCGACGTTATCTCATATTCAACTCTTTCACCATCAAAGTCTCAAGTATCTATTCTCTCAGAAGGAGTTTGATGGTTAATGAAGATCTGAAATCTTTCTCCACACAAATAATGTCTCCAAATCTTGAGCAAAATGATTGTTGCAAGTTCTAAGTCATGCGTTGGATAATTCAGCTCATGAGGTCTCAACTAACGGGATGCATAAGCAACAACCCTACCATGTTGCATCAACATGCAACCTAGTCTTCTAAATGATGCATCATCTTTATAGATCTCGTATCCTCTAGGACTAAATGAAATGGTCAATATAAGTGCGGTAGTCAGCTTCTGCTTAAGCTCTTGGAAACTACACTCACACTTGTCTATCCACATGAACTTCTCTTCCTTCTTCAATAGTCGAGTCAACGGTGGCGCCAACCCTAAAAACCCTTCCACGAACCTTCTATAGTAACCTGCCAAACCCAAAAGGCTTCTGATTTCTGACATGGTTGTCAATTTTGGCCAGTTGATAATACTTTGATGTTGGTCGGGTCCACGGAGATTCTTTCGCCTAAAATCATGTGACCTAAGAATGCTACATGAGTCAACCAAAAATTGCACTTACTGAACTTAACGTACAACTCATGATTCCTCAGGGTCTGACGTACCATCCTTAGATGTCCCTTGTGCTCCTTAGAACTTCTCGAATGCACCAGGATATCATCGATGAACATGATCACAAATTGATCCAAATACTCTTTAAACACTCGGTTCATCGATTCCATAAAAGCAGCTGGGGCGTTCATCAAACCAAATGGCATTACAGTGAACTCATAATGGCCATATCGAGTATGAAATGCTAACTTCGATATGTCCTCCTTTATGATCCTCAGCTGATAATACCCTGTCTTTAAGTCGATCTTTGAAAATATCAACGCTCCATGAAGTTGGTCAAACAAGTCATCGATCATCGATAGTGGATATTTGTTCTTGATCGTCACCTAATTGAGTTGACAATAGTCGATGCACAGACATAACAAACCATCTTTCTTCTTCACAAACATAATTGGTGCTCCCCAAGATGATGCACTAGGACATATGAATCCCTTATCCAACAATTTTTACATCTGCACCTTCAGTTTTTTAACTCAGAACTAACAAATCTATCCCCCTCTCGCTCACCAATCACTAACTTGCAACCAAAACAACCCAATGCGGACAATACCTTATCCTTTAATGGTGTAGATATGCTAACCACTAACTCCAACAACTCAATACTTATCCTATCAACTTAACAAATTGCTCAGCTATAAACGAATGAGTCGCTCTAAGATCAAATAAAGCATATGCAACATGGTCGTTTAGCGAAACCATACCTATAATCACATCAGGCAGTCCTCAACTTGTCCTTTAGTGATGGTGTACTCTTGTCCTTGAGCTAGGGATCTGTTCTGTCCACCCGCGGTGCATTCTACGGCTTTAACCCCCTAATCTGACCCATCAGTGGCGGTGGTGGCGATGGTGGCAACTGCTATTGTCACCTTGGTCTTGTGGGACAATCTCTAGCCAAGTGGCCCTATTAGCCACACTCAAAGCAAGCTCCCGTCCTTAGAGGGCATGAGGTTGAACCATGTCACTTTCCATAAAAGCAACACGCGCCAATTTGACCCGACGCCGACTTGCCTACTCCACCCTTCTATTGGGTGGAACATGAAACCTTCCTCCGGTCATGGGCTTCTTCCCAAACTAGTTTCCTTCTCTGTTCGAATTGAACCTGAAACTAGACGCATCATTTTGGTCACTCAGGTTCCTCTCTATCAGCTGGGCCAACTATACACCTCATTATAATCCTTCAGGTCGAATGGCAACAATGGATTTCTTAGCTCTAGTCGGAGGCCGTTCTTGAACCTTTGAGCTTTATCTTCAGGATCCTCCACCAATCTTGGAGTGTACTGAGATAGCTCCGTGAACTTGGCTTCATACTGATCCATGGTAAGCATGCCTTGACAAAGGAGCTGAAATTCTTTCATCTTCTGCTTTCGGGCACTATCCAAAAAGTATTTGCCATTAAAGGTTTAGAGAAAGGCGTTCCACATTAGAACTACGCCTTTAGGAAAAATCATGCCTCTTGTGGCTCTCCACCACGTACTCGCGTTACCCTACAGCTAGTATACTATCAGGACAACCTTCTCTTCTTCCGTGCACATTAGAAGTGCAAAAGCTTTCTCTAAGTCTTGAATCTAAAGCGACGCAGCTTCAAGATCTCCTACACCAGTGAACATCGGCAGGTTCAGCTTTAAGAATTGCTCCATGAGCTTATGCATCGGTCTCTCTCTCTCCACAACTACGTTTCTAGCTGAGACATAGGCAGGTGCGGCATCAACTACAGCCTCAGTGGCGGTGTAAACGGCAGCAGTAGTTATCACGCCTTGAACCTCGAGCGCGCGCACATCCCTTGGTAGTCGTTTACAAATGCGACGTTCCTATGACGCATTGCCGACCCAATCAATTAAGCACATGCAGAAGCGGAACAATAAACCCTCGACAGCAAATAGCATATGATAGAAAAGCAGGGCAACAATTCACAAAAGCCATACTTTTATAAGCAATTGGGTTTAGGTACAAAAGATTGGTCCCAAAAGAAGATGTCCTATGACCTACTTATCAGACACACTCGCCGATCCTTGGACTTCCCCTTCACACCCTCTGGGGACTTCCGGTCCTCCATAACCATCCTTTAAGGACCTGAAAAGTTAAGCCCACGATGGGGTGAGACAATGTCTCAGCAAGTTCACCCCCTAAACCTCTATTAGGAAGGAAATACACCCAAGGGTGGCCTAGCCACACAATACAAATGACTTACCTCACCTTAGTTTCCTCCTGCACGTTAGCACAGTTCATATACACATTGCATAAAATCGATGCACACAACAATTGAAATGCTTCACTCAACTCAATCAATCACAAGGGTCCGATTATAAGGCCAAATCGTTATAACACGTCCCATACCATGCCACACAGTTTTGTCTCATAATCAGGCACATCTAGCTCAATCAATTATGCGTTCATTGTTAAACTTGCCCCTCTTAGGGCACGGCCTACTCCATGTTCGGCGGTCTACTAGCGTAGCCGGGTATCCTCTCACCCCATTGAGTACGGCTTCATCAGTACGTCAATGGCGTTCTCGAAGGAGCATCAATTCAAAATCTACTCCAACCGGCATCCATTGTGTGGGCATCCCATATAGGGGCATGTCCACCCAACTCATTTCGATGACTCTTTTCTTAATCAGCACACGACCATTCAATCTCAGCCCTAGGACACTAAGCATTGCACTCAAATGCCTTAATTAAAAATAGTGATCCTAGCCTATTTTCTTCGTATTAAAAACATCTGGGAAAAATAGTCACGTGTGGGTACATGGTAATTAAATCTTCAAAAGTGATATCCTTTCATTTTAAAGTCCCACTATTTGATATAGTACATAAAATCATTTTTCAATGTCAAAACCCTACACCCAGTATTTTCTAATTAAATACCAAAATTTCGAATCACCACACAATTACATAAATCATCACTCAATTGCATCATCCAACAATCAATTGCATAAACCGATCACACCATTGTGATCAGCACGAAATTCTAACGACTGGCTATCCCGATATAATTTCCGAAAATTAATAAATAATTAAATATATTCTGAAAATTAAATTAAATAATAATAAATTAATTAAATTAAAAATTAATTAATACAAAATAATTAATTAAGAGCCAAATTAAGCTTACACTAATCTAATTGCCTAAATAGCCTTAATTAATTAACCAATAAAGTAATCAAGCCACATAATCTAATTAGCTTCTACTAAACTAATCTAACCACATAAACCATGCTTAGCCTAATATAATCAATCCTTAAGCATAATCAACCTCCTAAGCAAGGTTTAGTGAGTAAACTCATTGGTTTAGCGATCTAGTGAGTCCACGGCGATGGCAAGGCAGAGGTGGGTGACAAACAAGCTTGCGGCGACACCAAGTGAGGCCAGGAAGGGCTTGGAAAAGCCTCATAAAGTCTCAAATGGGCTAAGACCTTTAGTTGTTGCTCTTAGGTCGAGAAAGGCTGGACCGGAGCTAGAACGGCCAAGGCGAAACGGCTAAGGGGCGACGGCGGTCCAGGTGGACCAAGCGAGGCTTAAAACGGCTTGGACGGCGACTCACGGTGGCTAACAATGCTAGACTGTGGCTCGGGACAACTAGCTGGCGTGGACGACGACATAAAACGGCGAGCTGGCTCGCGGACGAGTAGGATGCCAACGCGGGCTCGGGCGCATTGCAAGCGGATGGGCGACAGTCGGACGGGCGATAGGGGGCGTCGACAGTTGGCTGGTTGGTTTCCCTGGGCTTCTACTATTTCCTTGGCTCTTAATACATCAAGAAAGCAGAGAGGAAGGCTGAGGAAGAAGGAGAAGATAGCTGCTGAAGAGGGGGACCCAAATGGCCTCTAAAGTCTTCAATCTCATCCCCATTCACTCATCACAAGCCCCCATAATGTCAGCCCTTGTCCACAACCACTTCTCTCTCCTCAATCTTCCTTAGGAAGCTTCCCAACATGGCTGAAATGTTGCACCCCTCCAAGGCTACGAATTTTGTGACATTTGCTCACCAATTTCAGTCAATTCCTCTTCTAATCAATCCAATTTGATGCCCACACTTAAATCCATGTATTTCCTTGCCCAAAGATCTCACTTGATGGCTAACAGTGCGCTAAAAAAAGTCCCTCGAAGTTCCCAGTCCAAAACGGCCTAACTTTGATTTTACGCCAAAATCTCGGTTTTCAAAAAAATCTTCGAAGGATGAGTTGACGATCCTAAAATGAATCGTGACATGACAGAACTTTTAATTTTTAAAATCAGGTTCTAATTCGCAGTTAATTTCAACAAACGCAATTTTAGCATGACATAATCTACCGAATAGCTTTTATGAATTTTTAGTGCAATTGACCTGTGGTTGATTATTTTCAAGCCATAATGTACATCTTCAACACATTGGCGACTCTTGGTTGTCATGAAAATCTCAAAGTTTCAAATGCGGACATAGGATACCAAAACGACAAAAGAATCGGTCTAATGCCGATCGACAAGGATTTTGCAATTCGGTGGAATCACGCACACTTAATCAGATGGTTCTGTCGAATCGACCTATCTTTGGTCTCTAATCGATTTTTTATTGTGCCGTAATGACCCTTGTAGTTTAGCACGGTCAAGCAGTCGATTCCTGATCGAATTCTCAAGTCTCTAGCATTTAGATTCCTTAACGGCTTCACTTGATAGACTAGTTATCCCGCGAGTGATCAACTCAGGGAAAAGAACTATATGCGCATTAATGAAAAGCCCATCTTATTCAATCGAAAATCAAAACTTGAAATTTAGGATGTCACAACTCTTCCTCTTTTATAAAAAATTTTGTCCTCAAAATATAAACCATTACAAATCTTTAAATAAAAGATGGGGGTACAGTTGTCTCATCAACTCTTCACTTTCCCAGTTGCTCCTTCAGTACCGTGGTGTAGCCAAATCACTTTAACCAATGGAATTGTCTTGGTACGCATAATCTTTCCTTTCCAATCCACAATTTAAACCGGGCTTTCCACATACGACACTCTGTCGTCCACATCCAATTCTTCAAAATTAAGCTCGTGAGTCGGGTTAGGCTCATACTTCCTCAACATCGACACGTGAAAGACATCATGCACTTGCGCTAACCTCAGCGATAATGCAAGATGATACACTAAGATCTCGATTCTTTCTAGAATCTCAAAGGAACTTACGTACCTCGGACTCAGTTTTCCCTTCTTACCGAAGTGCAAATTACCCCTTATTGGTGACACCTTCAAAAAAACGTGATCACCAACTTAGAATTTCAAAGGCCTTCGATGCTTATCTACATAACTTTTTGACGGGTTTGAGTAGTCTTTAATATGCCTTTGATGATTGCAATTGCATCCACTAACTGCTAGACTAACTCTGGGCCTGTGATATTTTGTTCTCCGACCTTATCCCAACAAATTGGCATTCTGTACGCTCTGCCATACAATGTTCAAAATGAGCCATCTGAATGCTCTGCTGGTAGCTGTTATTATAGGTGAACTTGACAAGGTGAAGCTGTTCCTCCCAGCTTCCTTTGAAATCCAACACACAAGCTCGCAACATGTCTTCTAGCCATCCGTTTGATGATGATAGGCCATACTATATTGCAGCTTCGTTCCTAAAGCGGTTTGCAAACTTTTCCAAAAGGTAGTCGTGAACCTTGAGTCTCGATCTGATGTAATCGTCACCAACACTCCATGCAAACAAACTATCTAATGCACATATAACTCTGCATGCCTATCCAAATCAAGGTTCTTTCGTATTGCGATGAAGTGAGCCGACTTCGTCAATTTATCGGCCATTACCCAAATGTAATCTTTACCTCTTTGACTCCTTGGTAAGCCTGTCACAAAATCCATTGTGATGTGCTCCCATTTCCACTCGGCAATCTCAAGAGGCTACAAAAGTCCTCTCGACTTACAATGTTATGTCTTTACTTGCTGACATGTAAGACACTTGGCTACATGCTTGGCGATGTCCGCCTTCATACCGGTCCACCAATAATGTTGACACAAATTTTGATACATCTTCATACTATCAGAATGAATGTTGTAACTACTACGATGAGCTTCTGACAAGATCTCTTTTTAAGCTCTACATCGTCAAGTACACACAATCGTCCTCGGAACCTTATTGTTCCATCATCAGAAATCTAAAAGTCAGGTTTTCTCTTTTCTGCATCTTCTTGTACTATCTTTTGGATTTCTAGGTTTATTAACTAAAGTGTCTTGATCCTGATCTGCACTTCCGGTTCAATTCTAGGGTGGTCATAAGATTTGAAAAGTGGTCTTCCTCAAATTTGAAAACTGAATCTCCAGCTCTTTTAAGCAAAACCTACTCTTTAAGCATCATATGCACAACTGAAGACTTCCGCCTCAGTGCATCTGTGACCTTGTTAGCTTTTCCAGGGTGATACAGAATATCGCAATCATAATCCTTTAGGAGTTCCATCCAGAAACGCTATCCCATATTCAACTCATTCTAGAGAATAGATACTTGAGACTTTGATGGTCAATGAAGATCTAGAATCTTTCTTTGCACAAGTAATGTCTCCAAATTTTCAAGGCGAAAATAATGGCCGTGAGTTTTAGGTCATGCGTCGGATAATTTAACTCATGAGGTCTCAACTGATGGGACGCGTAAGCAACAACCTTGCCATGCTACATTAACACGTAACCCAATCCTCTAAACGATGTATCATTGTATATTCTCGTATCCTCTAAGACCAGATGGAATGGTTAGCATAGGTGTGGTAATCAGCTTCTGCTTAAGCTCTTAGAAACTACACTCACACTTGTCTATCCATACAAACTTTTCTTCCTTCTTCAGCAGTCGAGTCAAAGGCAAAGCTATTGCTAAAAATCCTTCCACAAACCTTTTGTAATACCTTGCTAAACCTAGAAAACTTCTTATCTCTGTCACTATCGTCGGTCTTGGCCAATTGATCACTGTTTCTATCTTGGTGGGGTCCACTAAGATTCCTTCACCTGAAATCACGAGACCTAGGAACGCCACACGAGTTAACCAAAACTCGCATTTGCTGAACTTAGTGCACAGCTCATGATTCATCAGAGTGTAAAGCACTATCCTTAAGTGCCTTTTTTGCTCCTCAGGACTATTAGAGTACAGTAAGATGTTGTCGATGAACACAATCACAAACTGATCCAAGTACTCCTTGAACACACGATTCATCAGATCCATAAAAGCAGTTGGAGCGTTTGTCAAACCAAATGGTATTACCATAAATTCATAATGGCTGTACCGAGTGTGAAACGCCGTCTTCAGTATGTCTTCTTTTCTGATCCTCAGCTGATGATATCCATCCTCAAGTCGATCTTAGAAAATATCGACGCTCCTTCACCTGAAATCATGAGACCTAGGAATGCCACACAAGTTAACCAAAACTCGCACTTACTGAACTTAATGTACATCTTATGATTCCTCAAAGTCTGAAGCACTATCCCTAAGTGCCTTTTGTGCTCCTCAGGACTATTAGAGTACACTAAGATGTTGTCAATGAACACAATCACAAACTGATCCAAGTACTCTTTGAACACACGGTTCATCATATCCATAAAAGCAATTGGAGCGTTCGTCAAACCAAATGGTATTACCATAAATTCATAATGGTTGTACCGAGTGTGAAACACCGTCTTCAGTATGTCTTCCTTTCTGATCCTCAGCTGATGATATCCCATCCTCAAGTCGATCTTAGAAAATATCGACGCTCCTTGCAGCTGATCAAACAAGTCACTGATCATTGGCAGTGGATAACTTGTTCTTGATCGTCATCTAATTGAGCTATTGATAATCACAAATAGAACTAGTGCTCCTCACGGTGATGCATTGGGACATATGAATCCTTTATCCAACAACTCCTGCATCTGCACCTCCAGTTCTTTCAGCTTTGACAAAGCCATTTGGTAAAGAGCCTTAGAGATTGGCTCTATTCTAGGTGCCAACTCAATCATGAATTCAATCTCTCTTTCTAATGGCAAACCCATCAATTCTTTTGGAAATATGTTTGGAAACTCTTGCACTACCATAATGTCCTTGATCTTTAGCTCCTCAATTGTCATATCCACGACAGTCGCCAAATAACCTTGACAACCCCCATTTAACCAACGGGTTGCCTCAAGCGACAAGATCAAGGTCATCGAGGGTCCTTCTTGACTCCCAAAAAACTTGAAGCTCTCACCCGCTAACAGATTAAACTGAATCGCTTTGCAATAGTAGTCCATCTTAACTTGTTGCTAGGTAGGCCACTCCATGCCAATTATCACATCAAAATTATACATGGCTAGGACTATCAAGTCTATCTTCCCATCTCGCTCACTAATCACTAACTTGCAACCAGGATAACCCACTGTAGTTATCCTTTAACAGTGTAGATATGTTAACCAGTAACTCCAACAACTCAGGAATCAATCCTACCAACTTAACATATTGCTCAGCTATAAATGAATGAGTAGCTCTAGGGTCAAATAAAGCATAAACAATGGTCATTCAATGAGACCGTACCTGTAATCACATTAGGCGACTCATTAGCCTGTCCTCAAGTGATAGCGCACATCCTTCATTGCGCTAGAGGTCGGTTCAAACCACCCTGCGGTGCATTCGATGGCATGATTCCTCGATTCTGACCCATTGGTGGCAGCGGCGGTAACTACAGTCCCGTTTGTCTTTTGGGACAATTCCTAACTATATAACCCTACTAGCCACACACAAAACAAGCACCCATCCTAGAAGGGCATAGGGTTGATTCATGTCATCTTCCACATGAACGACACACTTCATTCTGGCTCGACACTGACTTTCCTATTCCATCCTTCCTATTGGGTGGAACATAATACCTTCCTCTAGTCATTTGTCTCTTCCCAAACCGATTCCCATCTCTGTTAGACCCAAACTGCGACCTAGATGCGACGGCTTGTTTGTTCAAATTCCTCTCTATCAGTTGGGCTCGTCCATATAGCTCATTATAGTTCTTTAGATCGACCAGTACCAGTGGATTTTTTAGCTCCGGTCGGAGGCCATCCCTAAACCTGATTGCTTTTCCCTCGAGATCCTCAATCAATATAGGAGCGTATTACGATAACTCGGCGAACTTCACCTCTTACTAGTCCACAGTCATTAGACCTTGACGAAGGCCTTAAAATTCTGCCATCTTCTATTCCTTGGCACATCTGGAGAAATACTTGCCGTTGAATGCTCCAACGAAGTAATTCCACACCGGAACTACGCCTTCTGGAAATACACTTTCTCCGATGGCCCTCCACCAAGTATTTGCATTACCCTACAGTTGATATACTGCAAGAACCACCTCCTCTTCGTCTATGCACCTAAGTAATGTAAAAGCTTTCTCCAAGTCTTGGATCTAAATGGTTGTAGCCTTAGGATCTCCTTTTCCTGTGAACCTCGGCGGGTTCAACTTCAGGAACTGCTCAACGAGCTTATGCATTGGTCTCTCAACAATCACGTTCCCAGGTGGAACCTCAGCAAGTGTGGCAACAAATGCAGCAGTGGTTGCGGCGGCATTGGTGGCATTAGTGGCGGCTAAGCGGTGGCACCAGCAACTTGGTTTTAGGCTTGTTGCTTCATCCAATTTCCTAATATCTCTAGCGCTTGCATGATCCCGTCAATTTTGGAATTGACCAAGGGCTGCTACCCTATCACCAATTGGTGGTGGTGCTACTCCACTTGCGCTAGCCTCAACCTACGCTCTTCTCTGGGCACCTTAGGTACCGACTCTTGTCGGCATCCTACCCCAAACAACAGGGCCTACTGCCCTCTTCCTGAGAGTCCTCTACTCCTAGTCACTCATGCTACAGGAGCTCTATAGAAACTTGTTTTCCAATTCCAATACCAGATTAGAATTTGAGTGACCACACAAACAAGCTACCAAGTAGCTAGCAATCACATGTATCAACATAATAGAAGGCCTTTCCTACTAACTATCACATGACCCATCGCACCTTATCACTTTAAACACTAACCAACTCGATACCACTAAATGGGGATGTCACACCCCGAACCTCGAGCGCGCACACATCCCTTGGTGGTTGATACAAATGCGATGTTCCCAAGATGTGTTACCAACTCAATCAATTAAGCACATGTGGAAGTGAAACAATAAACCCCTGACAGCAAACAACATGTGATAGAAAAGCAAAGCAACAATTCACAAAAGTCATAATTTTATAAGCAACTTGGTTTAGGTACAAAAGATTGGTCCCAAAAAGAAGATGTCGTATGACCTACTGGTCGGACACACTCGTTGATCCTTTGGACTTCCCATTCACATGCTCTAGGGACTTCCGATCCTCCACAACCACCCTCTAAGGACCTAAAAAGTTAAGCCCATGACGGGGTGAGACAATGTCTTAGTAAGTTCACCCCCTAAACCCCTATTAAGAAGGAAATACACCAAATGGTGGCCTAGTCACACAATACAGAGGACTTACCTCGCCTCAGTTCCCTCCTGCACGCCAACACAGTTCATATACACATTGCATAAAATCGATGCACACAATAATCGAAACGCCTCACTCAACTTAATCAATCACAGGGGTCCCGATTATAAGGCCAAACTATTATGACACGTCCCATACCATGCCACACAATTTTGTCTCATAATCAAACGCATCTAGCTCAATCAATCATGCGTTCAAATTGTTAAACTCATCCCTCTAGGGCACGGCCTACTCCATGTTCACTGGTCTACTGGTGTAGCCAGACATCGTGTCACCCCATTGAGCATGACTTCATCAATGTCAACGGCATTCCCAAAGGAGCATCAGTTCAGAATCTACTACGACCGGCATCCATTATATGGCATCCCATATAGGGGCACGTCCACCCTACTCATTTCGGGGACGGGTTCTCTTAACCAACACGCGACCATTCAATCTCGACCCAGGACACTGTGCACTACACTCAAATACCTCAATCAAAAATAGTGATCATTGGCCTATTTTCTTCGTATTAAAAAATCAGGGAAAAATAGTCGTGTGTTGGTACACCATTAGATCAAATATTCAAAAGTGATATCCTTCCATTTTAAAGTCCCACTATTTTATATAGTACATAAAATCATTTTCAATGTCAAAACCCGACACCTGATATTTTCTAATTAAATACCAAAATTTCGAATCACCACACAGTTGCACAAATCATCACTCAATTGCACCATCCAACAATCAAATGCATAAACTGATCACACCACTGTGATCAACACGAAATTGAAATGACCAACTGTCTCGGTATAATTTTCGAAAATTAATAAATAATTAAATATATTCTGAAAATTAAATTAAATAATATTAAATTAATTAAATATAATATAAAATAATATAAACAAATTAAATAAACTTGAAATAATTAATTAATACAAAATAATTAATTAAGAGCATAATTAAGCTTACACTAATCCAATTGCCTAATTAGCCTTAATTAATTAACCGCTAAACTAATCAAGCCACATAATCTAATTAGCTTTTACTAAACTAATCTAACCACCTAAACCTGTCTTAGCCTAATCTAATTAGCTCTTAAGCATAATTAACCTCCTAAGCAAGGTTTAGTGAGTAAACTCACCGATTTAGCGATCTAGTGAGTTCACGGTGACGGCAATGTGGAGGTGGGCGACAAACAAGCTTGCGGCAACACCAAGCGAGGCCGGGAAGGGCTCAAAAAGCCTAACAAAGTCTCAGCTGGCCGAGACCTTCAGTTGTTGCTCTTGGGCCGAGAAAGGCCAGACGGAGCTGGAACGGCCAAGGTGGAATGGCTAGGGGCGACGGCGGTCCAGGTGGACCAAGCGGGGCTTCCGACAGCTTGGACGACGACTCACGGTGGCTGACAACGCTGGATGATGGCTCGAGACAGCTGGCTAGCATGGACGACGGCACAAAATGACAAGCTAGCTTGCAAACGAGCGGGATGCGGGCTCGGACGGGCTGCAAGTGGACAGGCAGTGGTCGAACGGGTGGCAGGGGGCATTGATGGCTGGCTAGTTGGCTTCCCTGGGCTTCTGTGGTTTCCTTGGCTCTCAACACAGCAAGAAAGGAGAGAGGAAGGCTAAGGAAGAAGGAGAAGACAGCTGCTGAAGAGGGGGGACCCAAATGGCGTCCAAAGTCTTCAAGCTCATCCCCATTCACTCATCACAAGCCCCCACCATGTCAACCATTGTCCATAGCCACTTCTCGCTCCTAAATCTTCCTCAGGAAGCTTCCCAACATGGCTGAAATGTTGCACCCCTCCAAGGCTACGTATTTTGTGACATTTGCTCATCAATTTCATTCAATTCCTATTCCAATCAATCCAATTTGATGCTTATAAATTCATCCAATGTGTCCTTAATCCACATTTTTCCTTGCCCAAAGATCCCATTTGACGACCAACGCTCAAAAATAGTTTCTCAAAGTTCCCGGTCCAAAATGACTTGACTTTGATTTTATGCCAAAAATCTCGGCTTGTAGAAAAATCTTCAGAGAATGAGTCAATGTTCCTAAAATGAATCGTGACATGACAGATTTTACGTCAATGTTTCTGAAATCGGGTTCCAACTTGCGGTTAATTTCAACCAGGTGCAATTTTAGCGTGACCTAATCTACCGGGTAGCTTTTAGAAATTTTTAGTGCAACTAACTTGTTGATTATTTTCAAGCCACAATGTACATCTTCAATACATTGGCGACTCTCGGTTGTCGTGAAAATATTGAGGTTTCCAATGCGGACATAGGGTACCAAAACGACAAAAGAATCGGTCTAGTGCCGATCAACAAAGATTTGCAATTAGGTGAAATCACCCACACTTAATCACATGGTTCTGTCGAATCAACCTATCTTCGGTCTCTAATCGATTTTTAACTGTGCCATAATGACCCTTGCGGTTTAGCATGGTTAATCGATTCCTGGTCAAATTCTTAAGTCTCTTGCGTTTAGATTCCTTAACGGCTTCACTAGATAGACTAGTTATCCCGTGAGTGATCAGCTTAGGAAAAAGAATTATAGGTGCGTCGATGAAAAGCCCAACTTATTTAATCGAAATTAGAACTTGAAATTCAAGATGTCATAATAGCGACAGCTTTAGCGGCGGCGGTAGTGGAGGCAGCTTGATTCTGGGCCTGCTACCGCATCAAAGCTCTTGGCATCTCAAGCGCCTACATGATCCCTTCGATCCTGGGATCACCAAGGGCTATTATCCCTAGCACCAATAGGAGGCGGAGCTACACCACTAGTGCTAGCTGAGCTAACGCTCTACCACGACCCCCTCGGTTACCAACTCTTGTCGACATCCTACCCCAGTCGTAGGTCCAATGGTTCACTTTCTAGGAGTCCTCTGCTCATGATCACTCATCGCACAAGTTCTTTACAAAAACATGCTTTCCAATTCGACACAAAATTAGAAATCAAGCAATCACCACAAAACAAGCTACCAACCAGCTATCAATCACACGCATCAGCATAATCAAAAGGCATTTCCTACTAACTATCCCATAACTTATCGCACCTTATCACTCCAACTATCGACTAGCTCTAATACCACTCCGGGCGAGGATGTCACGCCCGATCCTCGGGCATGTGCCCATCCTTCGATGGTCGATAAATTTTGTGACGTCCCAAAATGCGTCACCGACCCATTCATTTTTAATACACATGCGGAAGCGAAATAAAACCCCTGACAACTCACAACACGGGATAGAAAAGCAAGCAACAAAGCACAACCAAAACAAGCTTTTATAAACACCACGATTTATATATAACAATAGATTGATGTACACACAGAAGTCTACAAAAGACCGGCTCAATGAAAAGGGAACTGTTCTTAAGACCAACTAGTCGAATGCATTCGTCGATTCTTTGGTCTCCACAGGCTCCGGGTATGACATCCAAATTTTTTTAGTCTTGTTTTCAACTAAATAAATCGGGCATTTCATTGACGTGCCTATGAGGTTATTCTTAGAGCTGATCATTCTCGAGATAACTAGACTATCTAGAGAAATCATTAAGAAATTCCAAGGCAATAGACTTGAAAATTCGACCAAGAATCGACTCCTCGACCGTTTCCATCCTTAGAGACCATTACGGCACAGTTAAAAATCAATTTGAAATCAGAGATAGATTGGTTTGATAGAGATGTGTGGTTAATCGTGGGTGACACCACTAAATTAGAAAATTCTCGTCAACCGGCACTAGACTGATTTTCTTATTGTTTTGGTACCTTATAACTGTATTTGAATCCTCGGGATTTTCATGACAATCGAGAGTCACCAATGAGTCGAATGGGTTCATAGTGGTTCAAAGAAAATCAACCACGAGTCATTTGTACTTAAAAATTTATGAAAGTTACCCAATGGCCTAGATCACGCTAAAAACGCGCCAAGTGAAATTAATTGTGGATTCAAGTCCGATTTCAGAAATTGAAGTTTCTGTCATGTCACAATAAATTCTAGGAGTGTCAACTTAGTCTTAGAAGATTTTTCTGACAATCGACACTTTTTGGGAAAAAGTTGTCACCGGGTTGTTTTTGTGCGGAAAAAGCCGAAGATCACTTTTGATAACAAAATTGAGAAGCAGGATGGATACATGGGTGAGGAAAAATGCTGGGGTAATCGATGGATGACCAATTGAATTATTGGAGGCCAAATACGAGTGAATCAAGAGACAATTAATATGCAATTGAAGCCTTTTGCTAAGAAATTCGTATGCCCCCATAGATTGTGACTTATGGAACAACTCAACTCTCTATAAGGGGTAGTTTAGGCTGAAAATATGCTGGTGAGATACAACTAAGGGTATGGATCAAGATGAGGGGACAAAGGGGATATTTGTTGTGGAAAAATCAAGCTAAAGGGCCCCTCACTCATCTCTCTATCCCTGTTCCCTTTCATTTTCTTCATTCAGCGTCCAACGAATTCACCCAACAAAACAACCGCCCTTCATTTCTTTTGTTTCCCACGCCTGCAACCTCCACCGAAGCACCAATTCCCAACCATCTTTTTGTCTTCTTGCTATTTGTTGACCAAGATCTTCAACTCCAGCAGCACGCGTCCACTGCAGTGCCCCCCCAACAGCAACATCTATTGCTTTCCACCAAAGTCCCATTCCACGCCACAGCTTCTCGGTCGAATTTTTTACCGTGATTTCCACGTTTGGTTGTCCACGACGCCACCTAGCCTAACCTCCACGAGCAGCTTCATCTTCGCTGCTTCTTGCGTCTCCAACCACAATGTCCAAAGAAGCCTAGCGTCTTCACAACATCATCCAAGCAGCGGTCTTCATTGCCTTAGTCAGTGTTTCCTTGGTCTCCTTCAGCCCAGCTCACATAAAGTCAAGCCCATGCCTGTCATGCCCCGATCCTCGGGGATGTGCCCATCCTTCTACTTGGTCGATTTTAAAGTGCAATATCCTAGGACTAAGTATCGCCGACCCTTTCTGTTTATTACGCATGCGGAAGCAGTTATAAATCCCCACACAATAAAACAATGTGATAGAAAAGCAGGCCATATTTTTCATATTGAAATTCACAACCACACTTTTATTAACAACACAACTTATAGTATCTTTACAATATTGTTTATAGCATAAAAGTCTCACACCTATCTACAGTAAGACAGGGTTCACAAAAGGGATGTGATCTCAATCCACATCCAGGTGGTACTCAAGATCCCTCTCTGGATCATCTTCTGCTTCAAAAATCTTTCTCCTCCTCAGGTTTCACATTAGTGCTCTCCTCTTTAGGTTCCTCCTCCTTGGCTCCCCCTCATGGTCCTGAAATGGTTATTCAATAACCAATGAGACCACGTCTCAGCGAGTTCTACCCCCTAAGACCCGATTAGTAAGCCAATACACTATGGGCTACCTAAACACGCACAGATCAAAGGACTTACCTTGGTCTCAGATTCCACCTGCAAATTAAGGTTAAACACATATATTCAAACAATTCACGACATACGATCAAGTATTGGTCAATCGACTTAGTCGATTACATGTCAGTCGGACCATCTCTAGGTCATTCCCACTCATACCATAATTTCCCAATGGTGTACTCATTCACCAAATCACATGTGTTTCTCGGGCATCGTTTTCGCCAATGACATACCGATCACCTACACCATGCGTTCTTTAAGGCGCCATTTTCACCAGTGATATCCTCGATCACCAAAACACGTGTCCTTTCTAGGGCGCTGTTTTCGCCAAGGTGGCATCGGCAATAGACAACATCGTGAGTTCTTTAAGGCGTCGTTTTCACCAGTGATATTTCCTTAATCACTGAACCACATTTGTCTATAAGTCATTCATGTGCGTTCTTTAAGGCGCCGTTTTCGCCAGTGATATTTCCAATCACCGAACCACGTATGTCCAATAACATCGTACTTGATTGGTCTCAGCCAATAATATTCTCAGTTAGCTCTCGCCATTCTCTCTACTATATAGCCCATCAACGTTTAACTGGCACTATATACTCATACCCAGCCATCTACCAATCAAATATTCAATTACAAATAATTTAGGAAAAATCCTCAAGTTTCACAATTTAAATCAATTCCATATAAATTGAAGCTCAATTAAATAAATGGATTGTACCACAACAATCGGCACAAAATTCCGGTCACCGGCCATCCCGATTGAATTTTTGGAAAATAATTAATTAAATAATTAATTTCAAAAATTAAATAAAAAATATAAAAAAATCCAATTTAGGCATGTATTGCTTGATTGGAGCCCGAAATGGGTCCGGAAAAATCCCAAGATGCATTCAATAAATAACCGAACCTTTCAATTACGGACACAAGGTACCAAAACAATAAGAAAATCAGTCTAGTGTCGGCCGACGAGAATTTTCTAATTTAGTGGTGTCACCTACGATTAGCCACACATCTTAGTCAAACCAACCTATCTTTGATCTCAAATTGATTTATATCTGTGCCGTAATGACCTCTAAAGATGGACACGGTCGAGAAGCCGATTCCTGATCGAGTTCTCAAGTCTATTGCCTTAAACTTCCTTAATAATTTCCCCAGATAATCTAGTTATCTCGAGAGTGATCGGCTTTGAGAATAACCCTATAGGCGCGTCAATGAAATGCCAGATTTATTCAGTAGAAGACAGGGTTGAAAAATCTGTATGTCACAACTCTTCCTCTCTTATAAAATTTCGTCCTCGAAATTTAAACCTTACAAGACTTGCTCAAAAAGGTGGGGGTACAATTCTCCCATTGACTCCTCAGTCTCCCATGTCGCTCCTTCTGTACCATGGTGTTGCCAGACCACTTTGATCAATGGGATGGTCTTTATACGCAGGACTTGCTCTTTGTGATTGACAATCTGAACCGGTCTTTCGACGTATGACACATGGTCATCCACATCCAATTCCTCGAAATTAAGCACGTGGGTCGAGTCAGATTCGTACTTCCTTAACATCGACACATGAAAGACGTCATGCACTTGCGTCAATCTTGGCGGCAACGCAAGACAATACGCTAGGTTTCCGATTCTTTCAAGAATCTCAAACGGACTTACGTACCTTGGACTCAGCTTGCCTTTCTTATCAAAGCGCGAAGTTCCCCTCATTGGTGATACTTTTAGAAAAACATGATCACCAACTTGGAATTCCAAAGACCTCCGGCGCTTATTTGCATAAATTTTATGCCTGCTCTGCGCTGTCTTTAATCTGTCTCTGATCACCACCACGGCATCTACTGACTGCTAAACCAACTCTGGGCTTGTGATTTTTCTTTCCCCGACCTCATCCCAACACATTGGTGGTCTGCATGCTCTGCCATACAACGCTTCGAATGGAGCCATCTGGATGCTCTATTGGTAACTGTTATTGTAGGCGAATTCCACCAGATGAAGCTGATCTTCCCAACTTCCCTTGAAGTCTATTACACAAGCTCTCAGCATGTCTTCGAGGGTCTGAATTGTCCTCTCAGACTGGCCATCCGTCTGAGGATGATACGTCGTACTATATTGAAGCTTTGTACCAAGGGCACTCTGCAAGCTTTTCCAAAAGGCTGTAGTAAATCTCGGGTCTCTATCTGAGGTTATCGTAATTGGCACTCCATGCATTCGAACTACCTGATGCACGTACAGGTCTGCATGTCTATCTAGACTGAGGTCTTTTTGAACTACAATGAAAGGAGCCGACTTTGTCAGTCTGTCGACTACCACCCAAATCGAATCATTCCCTCTCTGACTTCTTGGTAGTCCAGTCACGAAGTCCATCATGATATGCTCCCATTTCCATTTTGGGATCGTGAGAGGTTGCAGAAGTCTTCCTGCCTTGCAATGCTGAGCTTTTACTTGTTGACATGTCAAACACTTGACCACATGTTTGGCGATATCCACCTTCATACCTAACTACCAATAGTGTTGATGCAGATTCTTATACATCTTGGTGCTTCCAGGATGAATGCTGTAACTGTTACGATGTGCTTCAGATAAAATTTCTTCTCTAAGCTCTACGTCGTCAGGTACAACCAAATGTCCTTGGAACCTCAGAGTCCCATCATCAACAATCTGAAAATCAACCTTCCTTTTATCTGCGTCTTCCTGAAGAATTCTCTGTACATCTGGGTCTGTCGGTTGGAGTTGTTTGATTCTGACCTGGACATCCGGTTCAATTATGAGGGTGGCCATAAAACTTGAAAGGTGGCCTACCTCAAACTTGAATACCGAATCCCGAGCTCTCTCAATTAAGTTCCACTCCTTAATCAGTATTTGCGCAATTGAAGACTTCCGACTCTATGCATCGACGACCTTGTTCGCCTTTCCCGGGTGGTATAGAATGTCACAGTCGTAGTCTTTCAGTAAATCCATCCATCGGCGCTGTCTCATGTTCAACTCCTTTTGAGAGGACAGATACTTGAGACTCTGATGGTCCGTGAAGATTTGAAATTTTTCACCACACAAATAATGTCTCCAAATCTTCAGGGCAAATATAATGGCTGCAAGCTCTAAGTCATGTGTTGGATAGTTCTGTTCATGAGGTCTCAACTGACGGGAGGCGTACGCAACAACCCTACCATGTTGCATCAGCACGCAACCCAACCCTCTAAATGATGCATCACTATAGATCTCGAATCCTCTAGGACCAGATGGTATCATCAGTACCGATGCGGTAGTCAGCTTTTCCTTCAGCTCTTGAAAACTAAGCTTGCACTTATCTATCCATATGAACTTCTCGTTTTTCTTCGTGAGCTTAGTTAGAGGCGATGTTAATGCTGAGAAATCTTCTACAAACCGTCTATAATAACCTGCCAATCCCAAAAAACTTCTAATTTCTGTCACTGATGTCGGTCTCTGCCAATTGATCACGGCTTCTATCTTACTTGGGTTGACGGAGATTCCTTCTCCGGAAATCACATGACCTAGGAACACAACACAAGTCAACCAAAACTCGCATTTCCTAAACTTAGCATACAACTGATGCGTCCTTAAGGTCTGGAGTACTAATTTCAAGTGATTCTCATGCTCTTCATCACTCCTCGAATAGACCAAGATACCATCAATGAACACGATCGCAAATTGATCTAAATATTCCTTAAATATCCAGTTCATCATATCCATGAAAGCAACTGGAGCATTCGTTAACCCGAATGGCATCACTGTAAACTCATAGTGACCATACCGAGTACGAAATGCTGACTTAGGAATATCCTCTTTCTTAATTCTCAGCTGATGATATCCCGTCCTCAAATCAATCTTCAAGAATATTGACGCTCCTTGTAACTGATCGAACAGATCATCAATCCTTGGGAGGGGATATTTGTTCTTAATGGTTACCTGGTTGAGCTGTCGATAGTCGATGCACAGGCGCAACGATCCATCTTTCTTCTTAACAAATAGAACCGGTGCTCCCCAAGGCGATGCACTAGGATGAATAAATCCCTTGTCCAATAATTCTTGCATCTGCACATTCAGTTCTTTCAACTCTAATAATGCCATTCTATAAGGTGCCTTTGAGATTGGTTCTGTCCCTGGTGCTAACTCAATTACAAACTCAATCTCCCTTTCTGGCGGTAATCCTGACAATTCTTTTGGAAAGACATATTGGAATTCTTGTACAACTGAAATGTCCTCAACTTTCAGTTCCTCAACTGTCGTATCCACGACAGTTGCCAAGTACCCTTGACAACCCTCGTCTAACAAACGAGCTGTCTCTTGCGACGAGATTAGGACAATCGAGGGTCCTCCTCGACTTCCTACAAACTCGAAGCTCTCACCCTCTATCGGGTCAAACCGAATCGCTTTATGATAACAGTCCATTTTAGCTCTTTGCTTGGTGAGCCAGTCCACTCCAATTATTAAATCAAAGTCATACATGGCTAGGACTAAAAGATCTCTTTTCCCCTCTCGCTCACCAATCACTAACTTGCACCCTGAACAACCCAAAGCAGTAATAACTTTATCTTTCAAGGGTGTAGATATGCAAATTGCCGACTCCAACAATACAGGACTGACTCCTATCAACTTAACAAATTGCTCGGAAATAAATGAGTGGGTTGCTCCTAGATCAAATAAAGCATAAGCAGGTTGGTCGTTGAGCGAAACTATACCTGTTATCACGTTAGGCATAGCTTCTGCCTGACCTTGTGTGATTGCATAAATCGTGCCTTGAGCTGGAGGTCTCTACTGTCCTCCTTGTGGCACGTTCTGAGGGGCATACCCTATTATCTATCCTCTCGGTGGAGGCGGTGGCAATTGTGGTTGTCCTCTCTACTTCTTTGGACAATACCTTGCGATGTGACCCTGTTGGCCACACTCAAAACAGGCTCCTGTCCTGGCTGGGCACGGAGCTGTCCCATGTCGCCTTCCACAAAAATGACATATACCCATGTTATTGGACATCTTTCTATTAAATCCGCTTCTTTTGAAGGGTGGGGCATGGGATCTACCTCCGAACATGGGTCTTTTTCCCTGACGAATATTCTCTCGATGAGAGTTAAATCTTGAACCCGATGAGGCAGCTTTGTCATTCTGATTTCTCTCGATCATTTGGACTCTCTCATAAAGGTCATTATAAGTCCTCAGGTTCATAGAAATCAATGTACTTCTTAAGTTTGGCTTAAATCCTTCTTTGAACCTCCTCGCTTGATTTACTAGATTCACAATTAATTCAGGAGCATACTGCAAAAGTTCAACGAACTTTGCCTCATATTGATCGACGGTTAGGGAACCCTGGTGAAGACGTTGAAATTCTGCCATCTTCACCTCTCTGGCAGTTTCTGAGAAATATTTGACATTAAAAGCCTCTAGAAAGGTGTTCCACTTTGGAACAACGCCTTCTGGGAATATGGTTCCTCGAGTCGTCTTCCACCAAGTATCTGTAACTCCATCAAGTTGGTAAGTTGCAAGTACTACCTTTTCAGTCTCATTGCACATTAGCAGTGCAAAAGCTTTTTCCAATTTCTGGATCCATGAAGTAGCAGCTTCAGGGTCTCCGGTCCCGGTAAACTGAGGCGGATTCAACTTCAAGAATTGTTCTACCAACTGATGAATTGGTCTATCCGCGACCACTATTCCGGGTGGACCTTCAGCTTGTGCTACAGCAGGTGTAGCAACAGGTGCGGTAGCAGGTACAATGGCAGCTACGGCAGTAATGGCAGCGTTGGTAGCGACAGTAGCGGCGGCTTCAACAGCGATAGTAAAGGCGGCAGTTTGATCTCGGGCATGTTGTCCCATCATCTCCCGCATAACATCTAGAGCTTGGTTGATTCCGACAGTTCCTTGCTCACTCGGGGCTGCTACCCCAGCACCAACGGGAGGTGGTGCTACTCTAGCATCTATAATAGATGGAACCATTCCACTCGCGCTAGCCTGTGTTGGCGCTCGACCATGGCCTCCTCGAGTACCGACTCTAGTCGGCGCTCTACCTCGAGTCACGGCCCTACTGGCCCTCTTTGCAGGAGTCCTCGGCTCCTGATCGCTCATAGTGTCACTTTAAACAACTGACACCTGCTTCCAATTCAACACCGAATTAGAAACAGAGCGATTCAAACAACAAACAATTTTAGCACTCAGCTAACACAGACATGCACCAGCATGAATTTAAAGGCCTTTCCTACCAACTATCCCATGGTCAACGCTCCTTATCACTCCAATCTTGAACTTCGCTCTGATACCACAAAAAGGGGATGTCACACCCCGATCCTCGGGGACGTACCCATCCTTCTACTTGGTCGATTTTAAAGTGCGATATCCCAGGACTAAGTATCGCCGATCCTTTATGTTTATTACGCATGCGGAAGCAGTTATAAATCCCCACACAATAAAACAATGGGATAGAAAAGCATGCCATATTTTTCATATTGAAATTTACAGCCACACTTTTATTAATAGCACAACTTATAGTATATTTACAATACTATTTACAGCATAAAAGTCTCACACCTATCTACACTAAGAGTTCACAAAAGGGATGGGATCTCAATCCACATCCGGGTTGTACTCAAGATCCCTCTCTGGATCATCTTCTGCTTCAAAAATCTTTCTCCTCCTCAGGTTTCAGATCAGTGCTCTCCTCCCTAGGTTCCTCCTCCTTGGCTCCCCCTCAGGGTCCTGAAATGGTTTTTCAATAACCAATGAGACCACGTCTCAGCAAGTTCTATCCCCTAAGACCCGATTAGTAAGCCAATACATTATGGGCTACCTAAACACGCACAGATCAAAGGACTTACCTTGGCCTCAGATTCCACATGCAAATTAAGGTTAAACACAGATATTCAAACAATTCACGACATACGATCAAGTATTGATCAATCGACTTAGTCGATTACATGTTAGTCGGACCATCTCTAGGTCATTCCCACTCATACCATAAGGCGTCGTTTTCGCCAATGACATATTGATCACCAACACCGTGCTTTCTTTAAGGCGCCATTTTCACCAGTGATATCCTCGATCACCGAACCACATGTCCTTTCTGAGGCGTTGTTTTTGCCAAGGTGACATCGGCAATAGACAACATCGTGAGTTCTTTAAGGTGTTGTTTTCACCAGTGATATTTTCTTAATCACCAAACCACGTTTGTCTATAAGTCATTCACGTGCGTTCTTTAAGGCGCCGTTTTCGCTAGTGATATTTCCAATCACCGAACCACGTATGTCCAATAACATCGTACCTGATTAGTCTCAGCCAATAATATTCTCAATTAGCTCTCACCATTCTCTCTACTATATAGCCCATCAACATTTAACCGGTGCTATATACTCATACATGGCCATCTACCAATCAAATATTCAATTACAAACAATTTAGGACAAATCCTCAAATTTCACAATTTAAATCAATTCCATATAAATTGAAGCTCAATTAAATAAATGGACTGCACCACAACAATCAGCACGAAATTCCGATCATCGGCCATCTCGGTTGAATTTCTGGAAAAATAAATAATTAAATAATTAATTTCGAAAATTAAATAAATAAATATAAAAAATCCAATTTTGGCCCGTATTGCCTGATTGGAGCCCAAAATGGGTCGGGAAAAATCCCGAGATGCATTCAATAAATAACCAAACCTTTCTACTTGCTAATAACTAGGTCTAACCACCTAACATGCATCATTAAGTCACTAAATTAATTGTTCTAACCTAATCTAACCATCTAATTGCACTTAATTAAATCTAACCAACCCTAAGCATAATTAGCAAACTAAGAAAGCATTAGTGAGTTAAACTCACTTGATTAAAAATAGGGACCGGGACACCGCGACGGCAACGCGACGGTGGCCGAATTCCAAACTTTCGGCAGCGTCGGCGGACACTCGGGCCGGGCTCAAAAGCCTCACAAGCCCGTAGAAATTTCTGTGCTTGGACCGAACTTGGGCCTGAGCTTGGGCCGACTTGCTTCGCGGGCTTGGGCTTCAAGATTGGGATGCTAAATTGGGCCTCAAATTACTGGGCTGCAACTTGAATTAAACCATCTTGGGCTAAACTGCTGAAGAGAAGACCGAACTGGGCTGAAAGGCTTGAAATCTGTGGCCAACGCTAGGCTGGACTGAGCGAAAATGCTTGCTCACGGACTGGGCTTGTTGTGATTGAACAAGCTGGGCCGAATTTGTTGCTGTGAAGATGGGTCAACTAAGGAGAGGAGGAGCTCGGTTGTTGACTGAAGATGGCGGTCTCGTTGGTTGAGTTGCTTCCGTTGGCTGCACACATGGAAGACTTGAGGAACAGCTGCACATTGGCCGCGTGGAGTTGCTGCGCTGGCGTGTGCTGCTTCGGTCGATTTCAAGCAACAAGATGGAGATACCAACAGCGATGGAACCAATGAAGCGGTAGACGTGAAGACCGCACAAGAAAAAGACACAAAGCTGCTGCAGCTTCGGTGGATGCTGAGTTTTCGGTGGGTTGTGGGCTCCAAGGAGTCAACAACGTTCTGTCGTGTTGACTGGTGTGTTGGCAGAGTGAAGAACGCTCGGTGGGCTCGTTGTTGACCGAAGTAAATCGAGCTTGAGACAGCTGCAAAGTCAACCAAAGGGTTTCGATGGAGATGAAGTTGACTAGAGAGCAGCTGGCGTGCGCTGGATCTTCGAGAGACGTTGTTGCAGGGCTTCTTCAACGCTTCAGCAGCTTGGTCTTTGTTCGTGAGCTGGCGCGGCCAAAAGAGAAGCACGAACAAACGGCAGCTCCAGTTTTCTTCAGCTGCTAATGGAGGTGTCGCATGAATTGGGTAGGGAAAGAGAGCTGTCCGGTTGAGGTGAGAGGAAAAGAGAGTGAGGGAAAGAGAAGAGATAGAGATGATGAGAGTTGGGCTCCACCAAGCCCACTTTTTCCACAAAAATATCTTCCAAGCCTTGCCCAAGAAGTTTCATCACTTGGCTACCATTTAGCCACATAAACACACCACTCAACTCCCCAAATGGTCCAATTTTGCTAGGCTTAAGGGGGATTACGAATTTGAGGGAGATGGCTTCAATTGTACAACCATTCTCTCTTGATTCACTTTCACTTGGCCTCCAAAATTTCAATTGATATATCAATTATCAAATTGATAATTTTCCTCACCCAATCACCCACCTTACATCTCAATTTCGCAATCGAAAACCACCTTCGGCATTTTCTGCACTAAAACAACCCGGCGACGACTTTTTCCCAAAAAGTGTCGGTTATTAGAAAAATCTTCTGAGACTGAGTCGACATTCCTAGAATTTATTGTGACATGACAAAACTTCGATTTCTAAAATCGGATTTGAATTCGCAGATTAATTCCAACTTGACATGACAGGACACGGTCGAAAAAGCCGATTCCCGATCGAGTTTTAAGTCTATTGCCTTAAAATTCCTTAATAATTTCCTCAGATAGTCTAGTTATCTCAAGAATGATCGGCTCTGAGAATAACCCTATAGGCGCGTCAATGAAATGTTCGATTTATTCAGTAGAAGACAAGGTTGAAAAATCAGGATGTCACAACGCCAGCGAGACCAACTTGTTTACGACCCAGATAGCAGCCCACAAATCGGCATCTTCAGGCCCAACTTCAATGAGCCCAATTCAACAAGCCCAAGCCCAAGGGCGAGCATAGTCCAATGCAAAAAAAAAAAAAATCTCAAATTGGGTTGAGATTTGTTGGGCTAGTTCCAGGTCCGGTCCAAGCTCGTTGGTGTCGTCACGAGCCTAAGTTCGACCGCCGTCGCGATGTTTTGGTCTTCGCTTTTATCAAGTGATTTTAACTCACTAAACCTCGCTTAGTTTTGTAATGATGATTAAGAGTTGATTAATGTTAATTAAGCATGATTAGGACTTATTAATGCATATTAGGTGGTTAGACTTAGCCATTAGCATGTAGACATATCCTATTATTTATTGAACGTGTTTCGGGATTTTTCCCGGTCCGTTTAGGCTTCCAATTAGGCATTACAGGCCTAAATTGGATTTTTTATAATTATTTATTTAATTTTTGAAATTATTTATTTAATTATTTATTTTCTGGAAATTCAATTGGAATGGCCGATGACCGGAATTTCATGCTAATCATCATGGTGCAGTCCATTTATTTATTTGAGCTTTAAATCGCGTCGAATTGATTTAATTGTGTATCTTTAAGTTATGTTCTTAAGTAATTCAATTTTGGCTATGTGATTGAGAATTGGTCGGGTATCGGTTGTCAATATTGAAAGTGAGTTGGTAAATCACCTGGAGAATGCACGTGGCTCAGTGAATTGGAATGTCACCTAGGAAAGACACGTGGCTCGGTGATTGGATATATCATCTTGGCAAAAAGGTAGCCTTAGAGAATGCACGTGGCTCGGAGACCCGGTATGTCCTCCTGGAGAATGTATGTGGCTCGGTGACAGAGTATGGCATCGTAAAATGGGCACGTGGGCTCGATGATTTGATGCATCACTTTGGTGAACTTGTGCCTAAGAGAATGCACGTAGGCCTAGGCATCATAAAAAGGGCACGTGGCTCGGTGAATTGATGCATCACCTTGGCAAAAAGGGTCACTTGAAAGAATGCACGTGGGCCCAGTGAGTAAGTATGTCGTCTTGGAAAAGGAGCACGTGGACTCGGGGACTTGGTATGTCATCCTGAGGTATTCACGTAGGCTTGATGACTGGATATCCCATCGTGGGGAATGTGTGGTATTGTTTGACATGTAATCGACTAGTTCGATCGATCGATGGTTCTATTGGTGTTGATTTGTTTGGGTGCCTATTTGAATTGTGCTGACTTGCAGGTGGAACTTGAGGCCAAGGTAAGCCCTCTGCCTGTTTGTGTGTATAGGCAGCCCGAGGTATATTGGTTTACTAATCGAGTCTTAGGGGGTAGAACTCGCTGATATGTAGTCTCACCCAGTTGTAGGATAAAATTTCAGGCCCCTAGATGGTAGTACCTCCACCTCCTCATCCTCCTATGCATTTTGGGATTCTAGAAGAGATGACAAAGATTGAGACCCACTTCCATATTCATCCTGACCCCGAGGGACTAGAGTACGTTTTGGTGAAGTCGACTGTCTGGGTTGACGTGGGACTAAATGCCCTGAAACCTTATGAGTCTCGGTCATGGTACCGTGATTATTTTGATGGGCGTAGAGAGGGTCCTATCCCAGAGGATGATGTGTCGAGATATGTATTGGAAGAGGCGTTCGGAGAAGGAACAGCGAACCATGAGGATGGGTCGGTCGTGGATCCTAGGAATCCCCAAGAAGAAGAAGCTGCTCATACACCTGTGTACTCGGTCGATGATGACAACTAGAATGTTAGGAACGGTGATATCGTGGAGCAGGAGGTGGAAGGACTGGAGGAGGAAGAGAATTGGGAAGTAGCAAAGGAGGTACTTGAGGATGAGCCGGCAGTTGAAGCCAAAGATGAACCTAAAGAAGACGATGAAGAGCTTGAAGAAAATGAGCTTAGTGAAGAGGAGACAGAGGAGGACCATGATGACCCTGATTTTGACCTAGATGAGGATTGAGATCCCATCCTTTTTGTGGACCTTATATATGTGTAGATAAGTGTGAGATCAAAAGATTGTGAATAGTATTGTAAAAATATACTATGTGTTGTGCTGAGTATGAAAAAGTGGTTGTGGATTTCAATATGAAAAATATGGCCTACTTTTCTATCATATTGTTTTATTGTCTGGAGATTTATTATATGCTTCCGCATGCGTATTAAAATAAATGGGTCGGCGATGCGTCCTGGGATGTCTTTATTAATTGACTAGGTGAGGGATGTGCACACGTTCGACGATCGAGGTGTGACACCAGGAGCATCGAGTTCTCCACAATCCCATCAGGAGGGTTAGTTGCACTCTCACCTAGAGTGGCATCAACTACCACAACGGGAATTTCAAAACACCAGAGGGGACCCACACAAAATCCATTGAAACTGTAGTGAAACCACACTCTAAACTGATGATGTAGCCTCTAAGGTAGGCCCTCATCAACCCAGATGGTGATCACCACGAGTTCATAGACCCATTAACCCCCTAGGGCATGGTAATCAAAACTCTACTTGATAACCTTCATCGGCCGACCGAAACGCTTTGGAGGGACCACCATCTAAGGACCTGAAAAAGGTTGAGCCCATAATGGGGTGAGACAACGTCTCAGCAAGTTCACCCCCTTAACTCTGACTTGGAAGAAAATATGCCTAGAGGCAATCTATGCACACAAGTCCGAAGACCTACCTCGCATCAGTTCCTTCCTGCAAGTCAGTACAGTTCATAATCTCGACCAATTAATTCAATCTGATCGACACCATACGATTAATACCATCTATCCATTCATACCATCTATCAATCCATCAATTCGATCACTGCTCACACAAACTGAAATGGATGCAATGCTCTCACAAGCTGATATAGATGGTAGTTCGCACAAGCTGATATATATAGATGGTAACTCACACAAGCTGATATATAGATGGTAGCTCATACAAGCTGATAAATAGATCATTGCTCTCACAAGCTGACATATTAATGCTCGCACAAACTAATAATGAATGCTCTCATAAGCTGATAGTTTAAGGTGAACTAAAAAAAATTGATATTCACACTTTTAAAATCCCACGATTCGATTTAGTCCTTAAAACCATTTTCGGTGTCAAAACCCGACATTTGGGATTTTTCTAATTGAATATTAAAAATTCCCAATTTTGGAATAAATACCCAAAATTACAATTTCCACTCAATTTGCACAATTCAGCAATCAATTGCAGAAACTAAGCACACCATTGCAATCAGCACGAAATTTCGGTCATGGGCTATCCCAGTCTAATTACCGGAAAATAATAAATAATTAAATAAATACCAAAATTAATTAAATAAATGCAATTAATTACCAAAAATAGAAACTTAGGCCGGAAATGCTTAATTAACCGCCCAAACGGGCCAGGAAAATTTCCTTACCTATCTAGATAAATAATACAACTTATCTGGTCTCTAATTATGCTACTCTAACCATTTAACATGCAAAATCGAATAATTAAATCGCTAATCCATTCTAACTAACCACTTAAACACTAATTAACTTAGGCTAATCACCCCTTAAGCATCATTAACTCCCTAAGCAAATTTTAGCGAGTAAACTCACCAGTTTCGCGATCTGGTGAGTCCACAATGACGGTAATGCGGAGACGGGCAACAAACGACCTTGCGACGACACCCAACAAGGCCCATAAGATGACTAAAACGGGCCACGAAGCCCATGGACCCTTGCTGGTTTTAGTTTTGTCCAAGAACCAAAAAGGCTGGGTCGAGCGACCAAACAGGCTAGAAACGACATGGGATGGGCGGACGGGGCTACAGCGACCTAGGTGGAGGCGGACAGTAGCTAGGGGACTCCGACGGTGGCCTGGGTAGCTTAGGGAACGGCGAGGTGGCTCGAGACAGGTGGGATGAGCGGTTGGGCATGACAAGCTCGCACTAGGGCGTGATGGAGTACGAGCGGCGAGCGGCGACAACAGGGAGCTCGGCGGGCGATCGATGGCCAAGAGGGGGTGGCTAGCGATTTCCTCTGGTTTTTGGGAGCTCAAAATGGTCTACAATAGAGAAAGCAAGCCACTTGAAGAAGAAGGAGACAGCTGAAGACTTAGAGGGGGCCACTTGCCTCAAAAGTCCACACTTCTATCCCTTTAGTCCCTTGGCAAGGTCCCACCAGCCATGGCTGTAATCCATGGCCAATTTGCAGCCCTCAAACTTCCCTAGTAAGCCAACCGAGTGGTCCAAATGTTGCACACAAAGGGAGCTACGAATTAAGGAACATTTTCCCCCAAATTGAATCAAATCTCCTCCAATTGGATATAAATCGGTCCCCATAAATTCAACCAAGGTGTCCTCGACCAAATTAAAAAATTTCCTCACCAATTGAACCAACTTGAATCCCAAAAACGCGACCAAAAACGGCCCTCATATTTTTCTGATTGAAAACGGCCCTACTTTAATTTTTTGTCAAAAATCTCGATTTGCAGAAAAATCTTCAGAGCATGAGCCAACGTTCCTAAAATGAATTGTGACATGACAGAACTTTCAATTTTTGAAATCGGGTTCAATTTCGCAGTTAATTTCAATCTGCGCAATTTAAGTGTGACCTAATCTACCAGGTAGCTTTTAGGAATTTCTAGTGCAATTGACATATGGTTGATTATTTTCAAGCCACAATATACATTTTCAATGCATTGGCGACTCTCGGTTGTCGTGAAAATCTCCAAATTTCAAATATGGACACAGGGTACCAAAACGACAGAAAAATCGGTCTAATACCTATCGACAAGAATTTTGCAATTAGGTGGAATCACCCACACTCTAATCACATACTTTTGTTAAATTGACCTATCTCCAGTCTCTAATCGATTTTAATTGTGCCGTAATGACCCTTTCAGATTAGCACGGTTAAGCAGTTGATTTCTAGTCGAATTCTCAAGTCTATTGCATTAAAATCCCTTAACGGCTTCACCTGATCAACTAATTATCTTATGAGTGATCAGCTCAGAGAATAGAACTATAGGCACGTCGATGAAAAGCCCAACTTATCCAATCGAAAACAGAATTTGAAATTCAGGATGTCGCAATAGTTTCAAGGAAGTTGCCCAATGCCTTTCTCTTCCAATTCGAAAAAGATATTTTGTGAGAATTTATTGCCACTATTCCCTCTTACGTCTATTTCGGCATCCACCAGATATATTCCCAATTCATTGTCCTTCTATGGGATATATACCTTTCATATGAAACTACATATATTATCGAGAGATCCACATGTGCGGAGTAAAATTACTTTTTCATGCTAATCATTTCTTTGTATGGCTCTAGTTGACTCTGAAATTGCTTTGATACGACTTCTTGATCTTGATTCTTAACGGTCAATGTTTTATTCTTCATATCTTCCAAATTATTTCTAGTTTTTTGTCTGTAGTTAAGTTTCCAACTTGGAATCTTATTTCACAGTCGAGCAGCTTTAATACGAGTTTATGGAAGATTTTTGAGATCTTTAAAGGACCGGTTGCTCTTTGTTTCTTGAACCTCTCCAAACTCTTGACAATACATCCTTGGAATGAGAAAGGACGTTTGCATATTGTCATCCCACATTGCCCTGATTATATTTAACAAAAGCTTTGTGGAGCTAAAACTGTCCGCTAACTTGAGAGGTTTCTAAAATACTGAAAGTCTAGCCAACTCGTTTGATATAATGGCCGACGAATCGGACAGTTGTATTTTAAGTGGGTATCGTAGTTGACACTGTATGGAGGTCTATTGGAGTTTAAAGAGAGTTGTTTGTGATTCAAGTGTGGATCTTCATGCTAAAGTAGAAGCAATTCGATGCTTGCCTGCTAAAGTTTTGGGGTTGATAAAGAAATTAGAGGTTCTTACTATGGGAAGCTGCTGTCAGGTCGATGGTCTCCAAATCAAAGTTTTGTGAGACCAAGATCTTATTCCTATTGATTTTGCTATTAGAGTGATGGAGGATTGTTGGCTGGGGCCGTCTCTTTGTGGGGTTTAGCGAACATAACATCAAAGAAAATGAAAAAAGTCAAAAAGTCAAAAAGACAACAAAAAAAAGGGGCCATTTGTGGACCGAAAATAAGGAAGAGAGAGAGTTCCTCGAGAAGAGCACATGAGAAGAAGAAAAAGGGGCATCGATTTTTTGGTCCATATTCGGAGGCCTAACAAAATTGGAATTGGCTCAATTCTAGAATATTGTTCATGAGATTGAGGCCTATGAGTTGATCAATTTCGTTTGTCGAAAACCTTCTCCAAGTTGTCTCTCATTTTCTACGATCATGGTTAAGGTTTCTTGCTCTATTTGTATTAGTCCACCTCAATAATGATGAAATATTGTTGTATTGTCGATGTTACTATTTTTAGTGATTGGTGAAAGTTTTTTAGCAGTTTGTGGTTTTTGCCCCCATTGGATTTTCCATATAAAAATTTTAGTATTATTGTTGCCTTGTTTTTTTTTTTTTTTTTTTAACATTTCAGCATTATATTAATTTATTTTGAGATCATAGTGCTGGAATACACAGCTAGTTGTTGGTGGCATGAAGTCCATTTTGGTTAGTCTAATTTTGGGAAGAAATTGATTGTGGATTGGATTAGTTCTTAGTGAATTGTTACCTAACTACCCGAACAAGGTTGTTGGAATAGGAGTAGAAAATGTTTCTAGTGTGAAGAAGGTCTTCGGAGCCCAATTGATGCGCATTTGAGATTGTGCTTCTAGTGGGATATTAAAGCTCAATTGATGTTGCTTTAGTTTTGTAATAAAGAATTAGCTCTAACAAAAGGAAAAAAGACACAAATAATCCATCAGTCAAAGGTGCAATGTCATCCGTAAACTTTTGATTTACTTAATGTTTGATCTAAACCCTAAGATATATAAAAATGTTCAATATCATCTTTCTGTTAATTTAAATTTAATGAAATTTGCTTATATGGTTCCCAATTCATTATGATTTTGATCAATTTGACAACGGATGCATAAGAAAGGTGGCCACTATGGTTACAAGTTAACCCAACACTTTGGTAACCCGACTCGTTTCGAAATCGCATACTTTTCTTCATGATAAGTGAGCCTAGACAACAAGTTCCATCTGACATATGGCATAAGCCGGCCCGGCTCGGCCTGCCCATCAATCAAATGAGTCCGCCTTCACTCTTGTAATCATGACTTTGTCTCTTATTTTTCTCTCTCGCCTGCTCCTCTGCTCCTCTTTTGCAATTTTCTCTGCATGATTTCAGACTCTAGTGGACTTTCTTATTCTCTTGATCTTCCATTCTTCGACTTGCCTCGAGCCTTCCTTTGGGTTTTTTGAGCTCTATCCTTCACAAGCTCTCTTTCAACTCACATTTTCCATCGACGCTTCTGTACACTCATTGCAAATTGTTCTCGACCCAGCGCTGTGTTTTTCAATTGCTCGCGGAGCTTTTTGGCTATGGAGGTTTATGAAGGACTACAACGCGTGCTTCAGCTTCAGCTTTAGTTCAACAAACCAATGCCTTCTCAAGTTCAGCTCCTGGTCAGCATTATTTCACGACCTAATGGGTAGTCGACTTGGTTTCCACTCGGTTTCATGAAGTTTGCTCAATTTGCTCAATTTGAAAGGTTCGATGTCGGCAGTAACAACCCTCTTTTTGAAAGATATCCTCTAGCTTCACTTAGGTAAAGTTAGCTTCGAGTTTCTTCAAGTTTCTCGATTAAGTATAAGTGCTCAAGAATACAGCCACCCATTAAAATCTTCTCAATCACGTCATTGCTCACCTTGACCTAGCAGATGGACAAGGACTCAAGCGAAGTCTAGTCGATCTTTGACCGCCTAGCTTTGATGCCACTTATCGAGGGAAAAAGTACCAAAAAAGTCTTAAATATATTACATTGATACTAATTCAGTCATAAACTTTTCGATTGGACCAATTTAACCTTAAATATTTTTTCATATTATTACCAATTCATTTTATTTTTTTTACCAATTCAATTTATTAGGCCAATTTAGGCTACAAATTGTTGACATGAACGCCCATCGGGTGATTGGCGCTAAGATGGACATTTTTAATAATATTTTAATAATCTTTTGAATTTATTGATTTCTTTTTTTTTTTTTTCCTTTCCCTTTTCTTTTCTCCGGTGGCCATTGCCAGTCACCAGCCACAACCATGGCCGGTGAGGGTTGGCCTTGTCAAGCCACACCCAGGCGAGGGTGAGCGCTAGTCGTGCCTTGCTAAGGCGAGGCCCCCTCACCAAATCTGGTGAGGCCAACTGAAGCATTTTGAGCAAGAAATTATGGACAATCAAAAACTCATTTATAACATGTATGAATTTTAGAAAATGACGAGAAGTATGCTTAACATATACAAATAAATAAACATCTGTCCACAGCTCAATTTTGTGGGATAAAACAATTTTCATCACATTAGGGCGCATTTATTAAAAAGTGTTTTTATTCCCTGGAACAAAAATTTATGTTCTTTTATTCCGGGGAATAAAAAAAGAATAGAAACGCATTTGGTAAAAATTTTGTTCCCAAGAACAGATTTGGAACAGAAACGAGAAATAGAAAAAAGTTGTTTCTTGTTCCCGAAACAGTTTTTAGAAATAATTTGTTCTCTCTTTTTTTCTTCTCTTTTCTTCTTCTCTTTCTTTTCTTCTACTTCTTCTTCCTTTTGGCTGATCACTGGCTTTGGCCATGGCCGGTGCCAGCAACTAGCCGATGAGGGTCGGTGACCTCACCGGAGCGTCACCAACCCCCGGAGAGGTCGAGGCACGGCGAGGCTTGTCGGCCCGAGCCTTGTGTGGCCACGGCAAGGCTTGGCCTCCCCAGCCGGCTCAAGGCCAGGCCTTGCCAAGCCAGGCAAGCTCGTTGGACGTCGCCCACCCGGTCGCCCGCCACCGTCATGGCCGACGAACAACCAAAGAAAAATGAAAAAGGAAAAAATAATAAAAAATAATAAAAGAAATAAAAAATCTAAAAATTTACCAAACGTATTTCTATTCCGGGAATAGAAATTTTGTACAATTACCAAACGTGTTCTTTTGTTCAGAAATTGTTCTCGAGAACAGAAATAGATAAAACAATTTATGTTCAAAAATTGTTCCTCGGAACATAATGGTTATCAAACGCGTCCTTATTGTCTAAGATCAATGTGACACATGAGTAGTGGAACACTGCCATTTATGTGAGTCCTGCATGGGCATACACAGTTACTTTTGAAAACATTCTTAATAAATACATGTACTCTCTTGTTTCTAATTAAATCATTAAAATAGAATATAAAATAGTTGATTAATAAAAGCCCTCAACCTTCTACCCACAAGGCTGCACTAATAACTAGTCCTAACATCCATTGAATCATCGCCTTTAAAAGCATTTCCTTCCACTTCCCAATCCCATAAAAGTGTCACACCAATGCATGAAGTCCATGAGAGCATGCGATTTAAAATAACTAAGGCATGATAAACTAAACGCTGAAATAGGCCAAAAGCATTAACGTGGGTGCATTAATTTTTTTGTTAAATTTAATCCAGATTCTTTTGTATAACTTTAAGTTTAACATGATCACCAGTCTTCAGAAAGTGTCTCTTAAGGTTTACTTGTATTTTTCGTTTCCTAATGCATGGAAAAAACTAAAGAAAAGACAATTTACCGTATCATGAAGTTGAAACATATTGGAAGACTAATTAGGAAGGAAAGTAAAATTAGTCATATCAGAGCAAAAAAGGCCAACTATCATTAACCCATTAGTTGAAGGAACATGAGGCTCTTGAGAGGCGATAATGGTCATAGTGTACCTTCTTGACGGAAGCATTCATAAGTCGGCAATTGGCGTTAGAGATGCGAGAACACGGTGAGCGTCTCACCGGAGTTGGTGGTCGGAGGCAGACCGACAGCGACATCTTGTGTGGCAGGAAGCCATGCGCGCCGGGTAGAGAGCTTAAAAGGGAGGATTTTTGGAGAGAAATAGAGCGAGAGAGGGAATAGAGAAAGGGTGGATAGACCGTGAGAGCAACCGAGAGAGAGAGAGAGAGTTTGAGAGCGAGGAGCCCTCCAGCAGTCTGTCACGCCCGAACTCGTTCCCCGCGCCCAAGTCTCCGGTAGGTCAAGTTTCTTTTTTGTTTTATTTTTTTTCCGATTTTTCGCGGGACGAGCCTTTTTTCCGAGGATCCCGGCTCGGAAGCGTGTGAAGCGATCGAATGTGGTCCGATCTATTGAACTCGCCCTCCATTCGCCATCGCCGAGCCGGGTAGGGACTCTCGGCCGACACCCCTGTTTGTGCCCCTGCCTTGCCCCGTTTCGGGCTCGCCGAACCAGGCTTCCTCATCGTCCGGTTCGCGCGAGCACTGGCCCCATTCGTCTGCGCACCGCTGTTTTGGGTCACTACTGCTTGTTGATTATTATAGCAAGTCCCGGCGCGAGTGGTTAGTCGGTTTTTTCCCC
The DNA here is from genome assembly GCF_016545825.1 of Eucalyptus grandis. Classification (NCBI taxonomy): domain Eukaryota; kingdom Viridiplantae; phylum Streptophyta; class Magnoliopsida; order Myrtales; family Myrtaceae; genus Eucalyptus; species Eucalyptus grandis. The sequence goes on along the minus strand of NC_052616.1, from coordinate 47,814,458 downwards.
TTTCAGCCAGTGCAGTGCACATGTTCGATGAAATTTCTGAACAAAACCCCGTTCGGTTTAATCTCTACTCGAGTTATCGAAAGTGGTCTGGACCGTTCGAGGCCGTAGCGGCCCGTTGGGTCATCTCTTATGTTATTTTTTGTATGCTGAACGAGCCCGAAGAAGAAGTTAAGCCCGACTTATGGCCCAATCCGGCCCGGCTCGGCCCGTGTCCTCTCTCTCTCCTTCCTCATTGTCTCTCTCTCGCCTATTCTTCCTCTCCCGCAATCTTCTCTGCAAAATTCTCAAGCTCCAGCGCACTTCGTTACTCTCTCGATCTTCTCTTCCAACAGGCTTTCTTCTAGGGTTTTCGGGCTCTACCCTGCGCCATTGGCTCTCCCTCTCAGTTTTCATTTGCCACCTGACGCTTTGGCTGCTCCCGGATCTTTTTAAGCTATGGAGACCGACGAAGGGTCGCGGTACGTGCTTCCCTTTGAGCTACAGTTTGACAAACCTCTGGCTTCTCAGGTTCGGCTCCGATAAGCCTTCTTTCGTGACCTAATAATGGAAGGGTCGATCGGATTGTGTTCCCATTCGGTTTTGTGAGGTTTTTGCTCGATTTCTTCCGATTGGCAGGTGAAGAAGGCGGAGTGGAATCCGGAGAGGGATTTGCTGGCGATGGTCACGGAGGACTCAAAGGTGGGTGCTTTATGGCTTCAATTGGCAGAGGCTGTGGAGAATCTCTCCCGGTAATTGCTTGGACTCCAGAAAGTTCTCCTTTTTATTTTTTCTTTTCAGTGTGTTCGTTTCTTCAACGATGGCTTGGTGTGTGCCCTTTGAGTCATTGGCCTTATCCCCCCTTTGCTTTTCCTTAAATGTGCTACAATACTTTTCCCAAATAAATCACTTACATTGCCAACTCCATTCAAATTGCGTTTAATGGAGAGTTGGTGAATTTAGGGATTAGGTGCTTGAAAGTCTAAATGAGAACATGATGTTGAACTAAGGAGTTGTTGTTTTACACAAAAATGAAGAGTGAATGATGGTAATGGGAGTGAAAATTTGGATATGACATAGTTGCAAGTAAAGAATCCCGAGCTGATATTAGTTGAATGAAGGGATTCTTATTTACAGCACGACAAATTCCTATCAACTTCTAGACAAGATTGGTGCCTTAGATGATTTCCAAAACATAACTGACAATCATCTAGACCAATCGGAAGTGTACCCTACTCCTGTATTGCCATCTTGCTGCCCTTTTTGGTACACCAGTCAAAATGTTCACGGAGATAAAGAACTTGAATTGGAGGGGATGTCATTTATGTTAGATAGACTAGCTATGTCAGATGCAGAAATGATAGATGCTCACATGGAGTCGGCAGGTTTAACCCCTGCAATACCATCTCAATGTCATTATGCATCTATATAATTTTCCTTCGATTTCTGTTTGTGACTCTCACTGTGTAATATTACTTCCAGCTACTCTTCTTGTACTGGTTGAGCGTTCCTTGCAAGGAGAGATTTGATATTGGCTAGAAAGTTTCTCACATTTTGTGCATGTATCCCTCATAATTGCATAAGTCAATCTTTGTATCAATGAATCATATTAAACTCTTTTTACCCGCTAATAGCACTATTTGAGCCTAGGAGAAGTTAAGACTTATTTATCCTACCAATTCCACTCCTTGGACTCAATGTAGTAAGTGAAGCTCTGCTTTCCTATGTTATTATTACCGTCAACAAGCTAACATTGAGAATGAAAACTCAGTTATCAGAAGCAAATGAGCAGATAAAATAACTGGCGGGTGCTCGGAAGATAGTGAATTGAGCCAACATTGATCTCATCTGTGATGCTTTGCCTTGGTTATGAGAGCCTCTGTTCACAACAATTTGTTCACGTGCTTAGATGTGGGAATTCATTAGTTTATATTTTTTTACCAACTATTTTTCCATTTAGATCGCCATTTTTTAAAGCTAGGCACCATTTTTGGTTAGAGTAATGCTGAAGATGTTAAGTCCAAGTAAAGGAAGATGGTTTACTAAGTCACATGCGAAATATTTTTGTGTTACGTGTCTGTACTATACTTGCCTAAATACTTGGATTTTACCACTTCAAACGAGTTTTGTAAGCTAGTCTTTGTATCCGTAGTATTGTTCTGTTTTGAAAATGTGTTGGTCTCTCTTTGGATCCAAAGTTTCTCTTCAACTTTTTAGATCTTGACTTTAGGCTGTAGAGGCACCCTTCTATCACAATGAACTTACTCATAAAAGGAATCACGACCTTGAGTTAATGGAGTGTTTTTGCTCCCAATAAAGACATGCTATGTGGATGATGGTTATGCCGATTAGCACAAAATCATATGTGAGACATTAGTTTGAAACCACATGATTAGATACAATGTTGGGACATAGGGTAATTGGAGTAACTTAAAAATCCTTAGAAAAGTAAGTTTCTTTTAACACATCAAAAGTTCAACTATAGGGCACCAAGGGAGTGCAAACGCATATAAAAAAAGGGCCTAAAAATTGAAGCCATGTACAGAAGAACAACTGAGCTCAAATACAAGATAAATCATCAACTATATTGACCAAGGCATTTATATCCATATGCAGTCTCCACCATACCAGAATTGTACGACTTTAAGCCTAAAAACAAAGAGACAAATTGAGTTAATCCTTCTTTTCTTGCTCCATAAAAGCTCTAATAACCCAAAGATAATTCAGTGCAAGCATAGGAAACTGTCCAAACCATTCTTGTTCATGAACAGTGAAGGAGGAGATGCCGCACGGATTCTGTTTCCTCCTTGCGGAGGAAACACCTGTTAACCAATATTTTGTCCCTTTGTTGTAGGTTATCTTAAGGGAGGATCCGTTCCCAAGTTGCTTCCCAAGCAAAAAGAGACTCTAATCCGAACCCTCACTTTCCAGATCACTTCGGAAAATCCGTTCTGCCACCGACAACCTCCCTATTGTGAGCAGCTTGTAGCGAGACTTTTTACTTGAGAGATTGCATCTAGGGCAGAACCAGCCATGGCAAAGACTCGAGATTTTGATTGGCGTCTTCCACTGCTCTTGACATTAATGACCATCTTCTCCAGTAGGAGTACGTCACTTGGTAAAAGCAACATTGGCAAGGCAAGCTTACATTGGTCATAGTCGAAAGAATGAGCTACGAACTTGGCAGTCTCCACGCTCTTTAGATGCCAAGCCAAGCACGAGTGAAGATCTGCAGCGGGAAGAATTCTTGTGCCTCGCAATATGAGAAATGGCCAGATCAAACATGGCCTGTACATTTATTGGTCACAAGACTTAGTGATTTGTCCAGAAAGTGGATGAGGATAAGCATATACACAAATAACATTTGGATTCTATATGTTCAAGTTCGATATGCAATCGTCACAAATTGGAAAATAAAAACGACGCGCGAAAAAGGGAGTGGGTTTTAGGCCATGATGGCAAACGATGAGGTTAGAGTATTTCTATCTGGCTGAGTGTTTGGAGCTTGGGTTGTGATGCCAAATGGCTTGGTCGAGTTTGGGCTTGGCTCGTCATCTCAACATTTAGCATGTGTGGATGGTCGCTCTCGTGACATGCTGATTCGAATAATTTATTAGCATTTTTTTAATTCAAAAGTAAATCAGGATTAATTATCACATTGCTTTTTTCCAAATTACAATTTCAAGAACTAATCCACGACCACGTTCGCATCAATGTGATGTCCCATGAGTCCTCCAACACTTCTGTAGCAGCTCTGTTGGAATAGAGCAAAACCCCCTCCCGTCAGGCCACTTCGTTTTGTTGTGGTGTGCAACGAGATTATTTGTGCAATTGAACGTATGGACCCTAATCAAATGATATCGTTTCTTAGACAAACCTGAACATCATGTCATATATGACATTATTCATAAATTGACATATATTAGGGCTCCCTTTATTTCGCAAAAAAAAAAAATGAATAATTTGAAAAATATCATTTTAAAAATTATTGCTCGTATTGCTTGAAAGAATCCATTAATGAAATATGTTTCATTCTCAACAATAATTTATATTCAAATTTTTGCATACTCAACAAGAATTTCTCGCATTTGTTCATTTTTGTAACTGTATAAGTGATTTTTTTTTAAAAATAAATTTCCAAATTGTTCGCTTTTCCGTGAAGGATTTTAGCTAGTGATTCAATACGGATCACTGTTCTGGAATCAATCTTGGCTTCATCCTTTTGATAAAAAATCGAGACCAATAGGCATTTATCACACTTGCCGGTAGATAAAAGTGCAACGATTTGATCTGTCACGGACCTCGTATGATCTCAACATACAAGTATACATGCGCACTTAACTTATAGATTTTCCTCATTTCTTTTTAATCAACGACAACGCACGTTAGTGTGTAAAAAGCACATCTTGTCTACAGTAGTAGAACCCACTTGATCAAAATTCTTTGTTCACAACAAAAATAAGCTTGTAAAAATCAATAGTATTTAGTTAAAGAAAATTTACGACTTTTTTCAATGCACTACTTTTCTCTTTCATTTTTTCGCCTTCAGATTTTTTTTTTTTTTTTTTGTTATTGTGCTGTTGTATCTGGAGTTTTTTTTTTTTTTTGGTTCTTTCGTTCATTTTGAGAATTCTTGCTAATTGATTTCTGGATAATTTTTAGAGCAATTATCAAAAGTTCATGTCGGGCATAACAGTGCAAAAATGAATGAACATAAGGTATCCAAATGCGTATTTGTAGCATATGGTTCAATCTCATCAAATCTTCATTTGCTTAGCAAAGGGGAGACAAGGTAAAAGGAAACTCCTTGATTCCTACCATTTTCATAACGAATTTTGAAGAACGAATTATTATGTACTCTTTGAAGATTACCAACCACCAATCCGACCAATCTTTGCTGTACTAAGTGTTATGAACTTTCTTCCATTGGAATAATGAATATTATAACAAAGTCTAGTGCTTTTCGAAACTAATCGGTAGACGATCATGTGCGTTCTAAAGAATTCTCAACCCAATTGATTAAAAAAAAACATAGGGTACGAAATAAAAATAGAATAAAATGGATAAATGAAACAAAATGGAAAGAGGAATAGAGCCGAACAAGGGTCAACCTATTAATTCAGAATATTCATATTCCACTATGAAACTAAACATATCCTTCCCTTAAAAGAAGCAAGAGAGGAAAAAGGGGAAACAAATAGCAAGTACACTTGGGGTTCGATAAATATTTCAATTTTCAATTTTCAAAAAAAGAAAAAGAAAAGGAAGACCCGCCCCTTCCCCCTGGCTTCATCTATCAAACTAAGTGTACCAACTTTGAGCAGAGCTGGTAGCTGCGGTTCTCGGGCTACTTGATGTAGACTGACAAAGGAGGGTGTCGGCGTGTGCTTCCGTTTCAGCTTCAAGTTCCAACGAGCTGCTTTGTTTCTCAGGTTCAGCTCCCGTTCGGGCGTTCTTTCTATGACGTAATGGGCAGGTCTAACCGATTGTTTTCCGATTCAGTTTTGTGAGGTTTTGGCTCGATTTCTTCTTATCGGAAGGTGAGGATGGCGTGAGTGGAATCTGGAGAAGGGTTTGTGTCACGACCAATTTTTTCGGGTGTACCACCTAAAATTTAGCTAATGGATTGTTAAGCCTAAACTTAACTCGAGCTCTTCAAAGCCCATACTAATTCGGGACTTAAGTTCAAGTTTTTAGCATGCAATTGATTTTTTGATCAGAGTCGCCACTAATCTATTTTCTGGTGGGTCGATTAGAAACCCAAGTAACGGAGTTTCACTTTACTTCTACGAACCAGAGACTATGGGTATGGGAACTTGGTTACACTAAATTTCTCTAATGCCCTTTCAGTACCACTTCCTTTTAATTTTCAAAAATGTTTTTGCAGGTAGTTCGAATTTATTTTAATCTATTTCTTGACATGTGAGATGATCATGCGGGTGCACAAATCACCAATTTAACATCCAAGAAAGCAATGAAATAATTAAAAAATGCGGGGACTTACCTTGTAACAACGAAAGCATCTGCATGGTTAGATTAAAAATTCACATCATTAACCCTAGATATGATTTTTAATTAACACGCAATCTCTTTTATTTGTTTCACTTAATTAATGAAAATCATGCAACATGCAATGCAATATTAACTAAATGACATAATTCTAATGACGTGCAATTTCTAATTAAATGAACCTAGCAATGATCACTAAATGGCATGCATTTCATGAATCTAATTCTAAATAACATGCAATGACATTTTATCCTAAGTCATTTTTTTTGTATTTTTTTATGAAAATTCGGAATTAGGAAAAATGTGAAAATTATTTAACTAGATTAAGATTCTATTTAATTTGCATTAGGAATTAGGTTACGCCAAATCCTAATTTAAACTAAAATATTATCTTAACCCAAATAATCATAAAATGCAATTTATCTAATATCTAAACTTATAATAAATTAAGAAAACTATTATCTAGAATTAAACTAAATGCAATTTTACCCTAATATGGAGTGACGTACAAATAATGCCCTATATCTACATGACATATGCATGATTATTTTCTGTTGTGTTTTTGTTTTATTAAATTTGAAAAAAAGTCAAATAATTAAACATGCAATTTAAGCTAATGCAACAAAAAATCTAACATCCTAAATTCATGTTTTTTATTTTAATTTTATTTTAAAAAATGATGATAAATAAAATTTCTAGTATAAATATGCAAATGACCCTAAAGCACGCAATATTCTAACTCAAACATATTCCAAGATAATTAAAACAAGGGAAAAAGTCACGAAAAATCCTGAACTTTGCCCAAAGTAACACATTTACCCCAAACTCTTTTTTGTGACGTGAAAAACCCAAACTTTGCTAAGCGTGACACATTTACCCTTAACTTTTTTATTGACACAAAAAATCCTAAACTTTCGTTATGTGACACATTTACCCCCAAAATTAGAGGGCATTTTGGTCTTTCATTTTTTAAATTTTTTTACTTTTTTATTATTTTTTCTTCTCTCTTCCCTCCATCGACTGGCCAGTGAAGGGAAGCTGGCATCCGACGAGGGCTACCCTCGCCAGATCTTGCGAGGGCCATCCTCGCCCGACGCTGGCGAGGTCACCACACGCCGGCTACCCTCTGCCGGCTCCGCCATGGCCAGCGGAGGGAAGAAGAAGACAAAAGAAAAAGGAAAAAACAGAATAAAAAGACAAAATGCCCTTGATGGGGTAAATGTGTCACGGTTTGAAAATTTTGGGGTTATTCACGTCACAAAAAAAAAGTTTTGGGTAAATATGTCACTTTGGGCAAAGTTCAAGGTTTTTCGTGGCTTTTTCCCTTAAAACAATTAAGATAAAACATATTATCTAAAATCATCGAAAATATCACACATCATTCAAATCATAGGGTAATATTCCAGTAGTAAAATCGATAAATTAATTTTAAGCCTTAAAGATCAAAATATCAATTTTATTCCCACTTGATTAATTACTTCATCTAAAGCTTTATAAATGAAATAAAAAACCCGGACGCGATTGCGAATCGGGTGATATGTTGGAATTTCCAATCATATATTAAAGACTAATTATACTAAAAAAACAAGATAAAGTAAAATAAAATAAACTAAACTAAAAAGAAAAAACTACCTAACGTGTTTTCTTTTTTTTTTTTTTTTTTTTTTTCCAAGCAAAGATGATGTTTGCTCCGGTAAAAGGATTCGCCGGCAACGGACTCGACGAGAGCAGCAAGGGTAGCTACCGGCGAGGGACTACGGCGAAGCGGGGCGACAGCGAGCAGCGGCGGGGGAGGCTCCGGTGGCATCGGGTCGCGGCAGGGACAGCAACGCGGCGGCGGCTGAGCGTTGGGCGGAGGCGAGCGAGGACGGTGTGGTCTCCGATGCTGTAGATCGGCGACGGGAGAGGCGGAGCTAGGGCACTCGGAGTCGCGGAGGTAGCTGGTGTCGCGGTGGCGCGGCTTCAGCCGGGCTGGCGAAGAACAGGACGCGTGGTGGCGAGCGGCCAAAGGCGTGGCTGATGCAGGCGCGGCGGCGATGTCGGGCTCCAGCGCAAGGGTGCGTCGAATCGAGCAGCACTCTGGTGCGGTGACAGGCGAGCAGGAGGCAACGACATTGGGTCGTCTGGCGGAGAACAGCAGCAACGCCAAAGGCTGCGGGCGGTGGTGCAGGCACAAGCGGAGCGAGGGGCGGTGCGGGTTGCTGCAACGGGCGGTCAAGGCGGAACCGCAAAGGCGTCGAGTGCTTCTCGGGGACAGCGAGCAGGGGGCTTGGCTTGCGTGAGTCGCGGCTAGAGTAAAGGACATCGGGCGCTTAGTCATGGGCGTCGGCGAACGGAGGAGACAGGGGTAGCGGACACCGGTGAGGACTTCACGAAGAAGATGAACAAATCCTCTTCCTTTCTTCTTTTTTTTTCACCTCACGTCACTTCCCATGTCTCCTCTTGCTGACTTTTCTTTTTCTTTTCTTTCTACTTGAGTCGAGAGAAGAAAAGGAGCTGCCACCCTTTAACGAAGGAAAATGTTCCTTTTTTCTTTCCCCTCTTTTCTTTTCTTGACCTTTTTTCTCGAAAACAAAGACAAAAGAACTCTTTTTTTTTCGTTGAATTTCAAATTCTAACAAAACGAAAGAACCACTCTCAATTTTTTGCTCTGAAATTTTTTCTAAATCAACCCCTAGTTACGAAAAATGAACCTCTTTTTATAATGATTCTAAACAACTGCTTTGTATGGCATATTTCAAACTTCCATCTTCTGTTGCATCAAATCAAGGATGCAAATCGAAGCATGATTTCTCAATCAGTTCGATTTTGCACCGATTCCTTCCATTTTATCAAAATCATTACCCTTTGTTCACCTGAATTTTAATTGTTTCTGCATTTATCAAAATCTGAATATCCATCAGAATTTCAAATTTCCATGCATAATCAATCAAATTGATTTCCTCCATTTTTTTTTCATTTTTCCTTTTATTTGTTCAAAATGTAATTTTATTTTTCCAAAATTAGGTGTCAATAGCTGCCCCTCTTTGAAGGTGAGCTCGTAGAGGTTGCCTTCAAAGACAAGTTGAAACCTAAATTTTGATCATGCACATGCAGTGAATGACTATATTTTTTTTTTCGAGAAAATGAATCCCATTTTGAAATGAAATTTATATGATACATGGAAATGTTAATGTAAATGACAAAGGAACTTACCTGGAATTACTTACCTTCGGGGATGGTAGAGTAACTCAAGATAGATTGGTGTTATATGTCCAAGACCCGTACCATTCTACGGTCGCCCAGAATAGTAACATGATTTCACAAAGTGACTGCTTTCCCAGGACCCGTACCATTCTACGGTCGCCTAGTATGGCATTGTTTGGTTGTGTTTAGGACTCGTACCATTTTACGGTCGCCTAAACAGGGATTCATTTTCCAGGACCCGTACCATTCTACGGTCGCCTAAACTGGGATTCATTTTCAGGACCCGTACCATTCTACAGTTGCCTGAATAGGTGTTGTCTAGGACTCGTACCATTCTACGGTCGCCTAAACTGAGATTCATTTTTCAGGACCCGTACCATTTTACGGTCGCTTGATGAATCTGGGAAAATTCTTTGGGGAGAACTCCATTGAGTGCCAGTGCTTGAAAAGGAATTGTACAATGACAAGTATTTAAGATATGGATAGAGATATACTTACCTCGTGATATCTCTATTTCATGGGGATGCGTTTCCTACAAAACATAGTTGTAGGAAAAGCAATATGCATTCACAGACATGCATTAATTCAAATGAGATTCATGCGTTATGATTTCTATCAATCTTGCATCGCCTAATTTCCATTGGGAAATATCTCAAAAGAATATTCCAATATGATCACATGAGTGTCATTGATGTGTCAAATGAGGGATCTTTTGGTCTAAAAGGATTTTTCTCTCATCCTTATTAAAAGGGTTGTTTCATCCTGACCTTTGATGCAGGATTTGGCAATCGCTCTATCTCACTGTCATCATGCCGAACAAATTTTTGTGCAATCTTGCAAGTGGTACGATTTTACCAATCTGAGAGGTCTTTAATAGGGACCGTAATGTGAGCCTGGTCAATGGCTTAACAAAAGGGACTCTTTGAGTCAAGGCTTTTGAAAGAATGAGTGATATTCTATAATCATCTCTAGGTTTACAAGTCAAGAACCCTGCAAAATGAGAAAGAAATAATCTTGCTCGCACTTCTTCGAGCGATGCTTAAAACATGTGGACCCTTAGGTTAATTCAAGTGCCCTAATCTGAAGAGACTTTGCAAGGGACGTAACGTAGGCTTGGCTTATGGGTTGAGAAATGAAAGGATCATCAAGCTTAAAAAGTGTTTAGGAGGGTCAAAGTTGGTGATCATCTTGACATTTCCACCACTTCCTTTCTCCACTATCATAATTCCATTGATTGCAACAGCATTTGAGAGTTTTTTCTGGTACCACCTTGTTAGGGATACGACTCAAGTGTTTGATTTTTCTTTTTGGGCACTGGCCCTGCTTTTACTAGGCACACTGCTTTTTCATGCCCCTATTTTGCACTTCTTTTTTTGTCTTACATAGTCTTCTTTTATGAGCATTTTAGACCATGCTACTTGAATGATTGTCTTTTATCTCGCCCCAATGTGAGGGATGATCACCGACTGGGTTTGACATGAAATGAATTTATAGGCTCAAGTGGGTTATGCAATAATCAAAAGTGTGTAGGATAAAGAAAAAACTGCTCTTCGTCATCCTAAGGCACTTAAATTACCACGTAAGTTGCACTGCAAAAGCAATGCTCGAAGATTAATGGAAGTGTGAGCAAAAAGATTCCTACCATTCATTTTAAATTTGCCCCAGTATGGGATGATCCTTGACAAGGGTAATTTTAAAAGAATCTCCATAAGTGAATGGGGCTCAAAGGGGTTGAGCAATGGATCACCTGTAGTGTTTGGGATAGAGAAAAGAATGCCTCTCATCACCTTGGTTGACGTACCTTTTGCGAGATAGCCCTCTTCCTTGCGGGCATGAATTTTTTCACACAACTCACTAGGAATTAGTGTATGGAACAGTGTATGGAACAAGGCTTACCTTTCGTCATTCCAAAGTACTTCATTTGACACATTCAATTCATCTCACACAATTCATCAGGGAAAATATACAAAATTTTGAAATAAATTTGAATGATTCAACTCATTGAAGTAATTTACTTATCATAGAAATGCTTGCAGTTCAAAACATGACATGACAAATTCTATCACGGATAATACTTCTTGACAACATTAGAATTAACTGGAGTGGAACACTCATGACCATGCACTTCTGCCAAGATCAATGCACATTCAGGAAGTATCTTTTCTACCACATACGGGCCACTGTAATTTGGAGCGAACTTGCCCCTAGGCTCCGGAATTGGTTGGACAATTTCCACACCTTTACATGCTACAAGACTGTCTCTGAAACAAAAAGTAGATGGGTCAAAAAGTCAAACAGAGTAAATTAAGTTTTATTTTTTTGAATTTTTTTTTGAAACATTTTGACACGAAAAAGCATGATGAAGCCCAAGCCTCAGAATTCTCCTTGGATTTTTCTTTTCTTTTATCGGTTGGATATCATCATCAGGCTAGTTTGGTGTATCTCATTATGCCCTCAAAAATAAAACTTGTAATTTCATTGAAATTCATCAATCAATTACATTTATTGGATGGAAAAAATGCAACACTTAATCACTGAAAACATCTCTCAGAAAATAATAGAAATTCCCACACAGGGGAATGTGTAAAAGCAGTCAAAAAAGTTACTCTTGTGGGCTAAGGCCCATCTCTTCAGTGGATCCTTCATCAATAGCTCCTATAATGAGGTTGTCGCACAAGTTTGTAACTCCTTCCAGCACATCATCAGGGTTCTCTGTCTTCGGCGGTGTCGGATCATCCATGTCACCCCATCCATCTGGACTATTTCACTAGGATCAATGTAGTAGCTGGGAAGGGCCAAATACTTCACCAAGTAATCAAACTTCCCACTAGGCTGCCCCAGAGTGTCTATCACTTCCGCTTCATCCTGCATTATTCTTGGAAGACCGGGGAATGTCTCGTGAATGCTTGGGGGTAGTGGGTTTTGCCTCCCTTGCCCTTGGTCAAGTGGCAAGTTCCGCCTTTCTTGTCTTTATCCTCCAGAATTTTCTTCACCTCTTTCGTGGTGTCCTGATCCAGCGAATGGGATCTTTGAGGGGCTTCAATGGGACTTTGAATGCCTTGACCCATTCTTCCGAGACCATATGGCATCATCTTAAACCTCAAAAGTGAATAGTACGCCGATTTTCGCTAAGGAATAAAACAAGACTAATGCAAAACCTTGTTAGGGACCGACGAAAATTGCAATGAAGTAAATTGTGAAGTGAAATTCAGACAACTTACTTTTACCGGGAAGGGATGACAATCACATAGACACACGCATGAAGTGTGAGGTTCGATTTCTATCTAGACGGCTTAGCAAAATGGAGTTAAAATGGTGGGATGACTTAGTTGCAGCCTCGCATGCTAAGTCAAGTCTTCTTAACTCCGGCTCAGTTAAGAATGATACCCCAATGCGACGTAGCCTCGCGGGCAGAGGTAAACATTCTTGACACCAAGAAAAACTTTCGGGATTGAGTTGGGCAACCTCTACTGCGCGGCTTCACGGTCAAAGTCTTATCCAATTCAATACCATCCTAAGTGTCCTAATGCAACCCAGGTCCGACGGCAGGTTGTGTGTGCAATAGTGTAGTGCTAAATGCAAGGCATGCACAACAATTTAAATCAAGTAACACTTCAATAACTTGAATTTAAAACATTCATCCTCAACTCCAACCTACAAGACAAGGGTTAACAAAGACTACTCTCCTTATACCTCCCAATCTACAAGTACATTTAACACCTTAAATGTTAGGGACGTACTTGGAATCCTCGCTGCCAAACAAAAACATTTTTCAAAAAGAAGAAAATTGGCCTAAGTCCACTAAGTGTTTTAACACAAGTCCCCAGCGGAGTCGCCAAGCTGTCGTGACCAATTTTTTCGGGTGTACCACCTAAAATTTGGCTAATGGATTGTTAAGCCTAAACTTAACTCGAGCTCTCCCAAGCCCATACTAATTCGTGACTTAAGTTCAAGTTTTTAGCATGCAATTGATTTTTTAATCAGGAGTCGCCACTAATCTATTTTTTGGTGGGTCGATTAGAAACCCAAGTAAAGTAACGGGAGTTTCACTTTACTCCTACAAACCAGAGACTATGGGTACAAGAACTTGGTTACACTAGATTTATCTAATGCCCTTTCAATACCATTTCTTTTTAATTTTCAAAAATGTTTTTGCAGGCAGTTCGAATTGATTTAAATCTATTTATTGACATGTGAAGTGATCATGCGGGTGCACAAATCATCAATTTAACATCCAAGAAAGCAATGAAATAATTAAAAAATGCGGGGACTTACCTTGTAACAACGAAAGCATCTGCATGGTTAGATTAAAAATTCATATCATTAACCCTAGATATGATTTTTAATTAACACGCAATCTCTTTTATTTGTTTTCACTTAATTAATGAAAACCATGCAACATGCAATGCAATATTAACTAAGTGACCTAATTCTAATGACGTGCAATTTCTAATTAAATGAACCTAGCAATGATCACTAAATGGCATGCACTTCATGAATCTAATTCTAAATAACATGCAATGACATTTTTTCTTAAAAAACATGCAATTCATCCTAAAGGATTAAAATTAATTTATCCTAAGTCTTTTTTTTTTTTTTTTTTTGTATTTTTTTATGAAAATTAGGAATTAGGAAAAATGTGAAAATTATTTAACTAGATTAAGATTCTATTTCATTTGCATTAGGAATTAGGTTAAGCCAAATCCTAATTTAAAATAAAATATTATCTTAACCCAAATAATCATAAAATGCAATTTATCTAATATCTAAACTTATAATAAATTAAGAATTAAACTAAGTGCAATTTTACCCTAATATGCAGTGACGTACAAAAATGCCCTATATCTACATGACATATGCATGATTATTTTTTGTTGTGTTTTTGTTTTATTAATTTCGAAAAAAAAAGTCAAATAATTAAACATGCAATTTAAGCTAATGAAACAAAAATCTAACAATTCATGTTTTTTATTTTTATTTTTATTTTCAAAAATTGATGATAAATATGTCTAGTCTAAATATTCAAATGACCCTAAAGCATGTAATATTCTAACTCAAACATATTTCAAGATAATTAAAACAATTAAGATAAAACAGATTATATAAAATCATCGAAAATATCACACATCATTCAGTTCATAGGATAATATTCCGCTAGTAAAATCGATAAATTGATCTTAAGTCTTAAAGATCAAAATATCAATTTTATTCCCGCTTGATTAATTACTTCATCTAAAGCCTTATAGATGAGATAAAAAAAAAAACCCAGAAGCGGTTGCGAATCCGGTGATATGTTGGAATTTCCAATAATATATTAAAGACTAATTATACTAAAAAAACAAGATAAAGTAAAATAAAATAAAATAAACTAAAAAGAAAAAACTACCTAATGTGTTTTATTTTTTTCTTTTTTTCAAGCAAAGATGGTGGTTGCTCCGTGGGGATTCGCCGGCAACGGACTCCGGTGAGAGCAGCAAGGGTAGCTACCGGCGAGGGGCTCCGGCGAAGCAGGGCGACGGCGAGCAACGGCGGGGGAGGCTCCGGTGGCGTCGGGTCGCGGCAAGGCGCGGCTGAGCGTTGGGCGGAGGTGAGCAGGGGCGATGTGGTCTCCGTGCTCCCGGATCGACGACGACGAGGCGGAGCTGGGCGCTCGGGTCACGGAGGCGGCTGGTGTCGCAGCTGGCGTGGCTACGGCTGGGCTAGCGAAGAATGGACGCGCGGTGGCGGCGGCTGATGCGGCGGCGGCGATGTCGGGCTCCGACGCAAGGGTGCGTCAAATCGAGCAGCACTCTGGCGCAAAGACGAGCGGCGGAGGCAACGACATTGGGTCGTCCGGCGGAGAATGATGCGAGCGCCTCGGGCTGCGGCGGTGGTGCGGCTGCGGGCGGAGCGAGGGGGGTCGGTGCAGGTTGCTGCAACGGGCGGTCAAGGCGGAGCCGCAAAGGCATCGGGTGCTTCTCGGGGACAGCGGCGGGGCTCGGCTTGCGCGAGTCGCGGCTAGAGCAGAGGACGTCGGGCCCTAAGTCGTGGGCGTCGGCGAACGGAGGAGACAGATAGCAAGTGGACACCGGTGAGGGACTTCACGAAGAAGATGAAGAGTTCCTCTTCCTTTCTTCTTTTTTTTTTTTTACCTCACGTCACTTCCCACGTCTCCTCTTGCTGACTTTTCTTTTTTCTTTTCTTTGTACTTTAGTCAAAGAAGAAAAGGAGCTGCCACCCTTTAACGAAGGAAAATGTTCCTTTTTTCTTTCCCCTCTTTTCTTTTCTTTTCTTGACCTTTTTTCTCGAAAACAAAGATAAAAGAACTCTTTTCTTCCCTCCAGCTCCAAGAGCTCCTTCCATGCCCGGACTAGTACTGGAGAAACTGGTTTAACTGACGATGGTCAAGATTCATTCATAGTGCTCTCAAATTCTTCAAAGCAATGTTTCAATATCCTTTGCAGTGGAGATGAAGATAGGGTTTTTTGTTTTAGTATATTTGGTGTCTTTCCAATTGGAAATGTTGTAAGCCTCATATCTATTCAGATCATATATTTAGCAGTATAGTTATCAGATTCAGTCAATGACTACTTCTTTCCTTTCTCACTTCCATAGAGCAGTCTTTCTTAATAAATGGATCTGATGGCATAAATCAGTATTGCCCGAAAGTAATGGACTAGTCAATTAAACAGCTATACTAGGTGAAGTTATTCTTGTAAAAGTTCTAGATTTCACTTCTACTGGTCACTTCAGAGATGACACCTCCGACTTTGATACAACACAATTATCTGAAGCTTTTGTTGTTTGCCCCGAGTGCTCCTACCTATACTGCAGTTGAAGCACCTAAAGGAGAATTTGGTATCTATCTGGGTTAGCCTACTGTACAGACTTCTGCTTTTGTTTTAGACTTTTGAGTTTCTGCTCTTTTTTAGGGAGATTGAGAGAGCCTATACGACCGTCAGTTGAGGAAAGTGTTCTGTGAGTGTGTATGTTTGTGTGTAGATAGTTCTCTCTGTAGGTGTGTAGCTATTAGAAGATTTAGAATTTTAGGTGCTCTGAACCTTCCTGCATGTTTGGGTTTAGTACCGTTTCAAAGTGAAAACATGATGAACTTCTCTACAGACATTTGATTAGTCTAGAAACGCGTACTGGAGAGAATTGTTCTAATCAGTATCATTAAGGTTCCTATCAGTTGTTTCTTTAGTTTCATGAGCAAGTCCTTAATAGTTATAATTCCTTGTTGGGACTCTCCCAAATGGACTCCCTTGGGCCCACTGCCTATCATTAGGGGGGCGTTTGGTTGGGCTTTCCCAAGGGGCTTTGAGCCCCAAAGCCCCTTAGAGAAAATTTTGTGTGTTTGGCAATGGTTTTCGAATGCCCATTTGCGAAATGTGGGCATTTTAAAAGCTGAAAGCTGAATCTTTGGGTAGGACCAGCTTTGAGCATTGGGCATTTTAGAGATGCAAGTTACTGTTCATCGGCGTTACTGTTCATCTTCTTCTCCGTTCATCTTCGTCTTCCCCGCCGCCTGAGAGTTCGGCTTCTCTGGCAACCACCACCACCACGTGGGGTTGCGCGTCCCGGTGACCACCGCCCGGCGACCCAGGCGGCGTCGCCTAGCGCGCGCGAACCGGGCGATGCCTCCGGGGTCTGCGCAACCCCAGGCGGCGTCACCTGGTTCGCGCTGCCTGGATCCGCGCGAACCAGGCAACGCCGCCTGGGTCCGCGCGACCTCGGGCGGCGACGCTGGGTCACGCGACCGGGCGACGCCGCCCGAGGTCGCGCCCTCAACCGCCAGATCTGGCCGTCGGGAGGGCAGATCTGGTGGTCCGGTGGCCAGATCTGGCCGTCGGGAGGCCAAATCTGGTGGTTCTACGGCCAAATTTGGTGGTTCAACGGCCAGATCTGGCCTCCACGACCTCAGGCCGCCAGATCTGGCGGTCCGGCGGCCAGATTGGCCGTCCGGCAGTTGGCCGGCTGTTCGCCGGCGGTTCGCCGGCCACCGGATTTTATTTTCAGACTTAAAAAAAAAATAGCAAAAGCTAATTAGAAATGCAAGTTTTGTCAAACGGTGTTTTTGCTAAAATTATTTTTCAAAGCTATTTGAGATTGTAATTTACCAAACGATGTAGCATTTCGGAAAACCCCTTTATCTCAAAGGTATTTGCATTCTCCTAAGGGCATTTCCCCAAAGTTGAACCAAACGGGCCCTAGATCTATTAGTGTGGAATATGGTTTCCTATTTGGGAGGTTTTTCAGATCTATGTACGAGTTTGTGAATTGTCAATGATGATTTGATCACAATGTCTTGACTCGATTGACTACTTAAAGTCGATTTCAAAATCCTATGATTTTCACTTTAAGATGATATATTTTAGATGGAAAATTGAACATGATTGATAGGAAATAATCTGTTATGAAAATTGATGTACCTCATTTAGTTCAATGTTGAGCTTATGGGTTGTCTTTTTTCTTTTATTCTTTTTTTGAAAGGATGCCAGTGGCAAGAATACTAAGTTTCTTGCTCCATAAAAGCTCCAATAACCCAAAGATAATTTGGTGCAAGCATAGGAAACTGTCCAAACCATTCTTGTCCACCCACTTCCTCCCTATTGGGCAGTTTGCAGCGAGACTTTACTGGTAAGATTGCATCTAGGGTAGAAGCAGCCGTGGCAAAGACTTGAGAGATTTCGATTGGCGTCTTCCATTGGTCTTGACGTTAATGACCATCTTCTCTAGCAGGAGTGCATCTCTTGGTAAAAGTAGCATAGGCATGGTGAGCTTACATCCGTCGCCATCGAAGGAACGAGCTATGAACCAATGATCTCCATGCTCTTTAGATGTCGAGCCAAGCATGTGAAGTTTTGCAGTGAGCAGAAGTCCTCTGCATTGCAGATATGAGGAATGGCCAGATTAAACATGGCTTGCACATTTAGTGATCCATCCAAAAGTGTCATGAGGATAAAAATAGACATGAATGACATTCACCACTTGACTAGACTAGAGAATGATCATGTACATTAAAGTTTGATATGCAATCATCACAAATTGGAAAAAAAAAAAAAAAAAGTGCAGGGAAAGGGTTGGATTTTGGGCGAATGATGGCAAATGACCGAGTGTTTGGAAGTTGGGTGGTGATGGAAAATGGCTTGGCCATATTTTCAGGCTTGGCTTGTTGTTTTGACATGTTAAGCATGCGTGAATGTTCGCTTTTATGAGATGCTGACTTGAATAATTCATTAGCATATTTTTTAAAATTCAAAAGTAAATGAGAATAATCACATTGCTTTTTTTTCCAAATTACAATTTCTTCAGCTGAATCCACCACCACATTCACATTGATGCGATGTCCCATGTGTCCTCCCATCTGGGCACTTTGTTTTGTTGGGGTGTGCGACGAGATTACCATTGAACATGTGGGCCTGAATTAAATAATATTGTTTCTTAGACAAACCTGAACACATCATACCATATATGACATTATTTGTAGATTATGTGGACTGAGGCTCATTTTGTTCCGCGAAAAGATAAATGATTTGAAAAATACCTTTTTAAAATTGATTACTTGTATTATTTCAAATAATCGACCAATGAAATATGTCTCAATCATCCAAACATTTTCATGCTAGACAAGAATTTCTCACGTTTGTTCATTTTTGTAACCATATAAGCAATTATTTTTTGACAAAAATTATTTCAAATCATTCGCTTTTTCCGTGAATGATTTTAGTTGGCAATTCAATATAGATCACTATTCTGAAATCAATCTAGGCTTTATTTGTTCAATCAAAAATCTAGAGCTATAGACATGTATCACACTTACCAGTAGATAAAAATGCAACGAGTTGGTCCATCAGGAACCTCATATGATCTCAATGCACAAGCGTACATGCGGGCTACATGTAGTCCGAAGATCAAAACACGAATGGGCAGACCACTTGATTGGTGCTTAACTTATAGATTTTTCTGTTTTATTTTTCTTAATTAGCGACGACGCACATTAGCGTGCAGGAGCACATCGTTTTTGTCTACAACTGCAGAACCCGCTTGATCAAAATTCTTGCGCGCAACAAAAAGAGAAAAGTGTGTAAAAGCAATAACATTTCGTAAAAGAAATGCCTAAAATTGACGATTTTTTCAATGAGCTGCTTTTCTCCTTCATTTTTCATATTCTTTTTCTTTTCTTTTTTCGCATTGTTGTGCTGTTCTGCGTGGAACTTTTTTTTGCCCTTTTGTTCGTTTTGAGAATTTTTGCGATTTTATTTCTGGATAATTTGTAGAACAATAATCAAAAGTTCATAGCAGGTACAAGCAATGCAAAAAAATGAATGAACATGAGGTATACGGTGACGTATTCGTAGCATATGCTTCAGTCTCATCAATATTCATTTGCTTAGCAAAAATGGAGACAAACGTGAAAGGAAACTCCTTGATTCCCACCGTTCTTTTAAGGAATTTCAAAGAGCAAACCATTGGGTAATCTCTCCGAAGATGATTGACCATTGATTCGACCAATCTTTGCAGTATCAAGCATTGTAAACTTTCTTCCACTGGTACAACGAAGATTATAACAAAGCCTGGTGCTTTTCGGGACTGGTTGGTAGACGATCATGCGCATTTTAAAGAACTTACGACCACTTTGACACGAGAAAATTAGAGGTACGGAATAGAAAAATGAAACGAAATTGATAGGGGAATAGAGTCGAATGAGGGTTTCCTCTTTTCGCATCGGGCTGTAATTGTGAAAATTAACCTATTAATTCACAAGATTTTTTGTCAAGAAATAAAAATTCAAAAGATTCATATTCCAACGTTAAACACGTCCTTAAAAGAAGCAAGAGAGGGAAAAAGAAAAAGAAAAAGATCCGCCCCCGTCCCCTTCCTCCGACTATCAGACGGAGCGTACCAGCTCTGTTCTAGCTCTGTTCCAACGGTGCGCACTTCCGTTTCAGCTTCAGTTCCGACAGCCCGCTTTGGCTTCTCAGGTTCCGCTCCCTGTTTGGCCGTTCTTTCTGGAGATGGCGGAGTGGAATCCGGAGAAGGGTTTGTTGGCCATGGTCACGAATGACTTCGAAGGCGGTCGATCGGCCGTCTCTCTTGGTAATTGCTTCGAATTGAGAAAGCTCTTTCTTTGTTCTATTCAGTGTGTGAAGTGCTTGGAAGTCTTATAAGAGAAGATAATGTTGAACTGAGGAGTTGGTCTTTTATAGGAAAAACCAAGAGTGAATGAAGGTGATGCGAGTGGAAATCTTGATTCTGTTCTAGTTTACGTGGTGATGATTGTACTTGATGTAAACGATTATATTAAGGTTGTTCATGTGCACTGATATTTGTTTCGGTGGTATCTAGCTTTGTTTGTTCATAAGGAAAGTAAAACGCTTATTAACTCAGGATATTATCATCATCCTTCAAAAAGAAATGGATAGTTAAGATAGAGCAATTTCGGGGTAGTTTTCTTAGAAATAACTTTGAAATTTACATGATGGAAGAACTTTCCTGCCGATAATTTTTAATGCTTGAGTTGACTTTCAAGAGTTGCCATAAGCTGAACAACACGATGCCTCATGCTTCGAAGCCAGACTGTAATTTTCATACTGGCTTTTAGTAAAAACCTCTAGAAATCTATTTAGTTCAGATGTTGAAAGTTGTGAGGCAAATCTGTTGCAAAATTTTAAACATCATTGCATGCTTCACATGTCGTTTTTGTTCTTGACTGTTTAAGGCCTACATAGTTTTAGAAAGCACCTTTAGTTTCCATTTTCATAGAAATTGTTTTCGATGTTTTTTTAATGAAATATTTGTTTTGTGAAAATGATATATGTCATTAGGGATGGACATTGTGAGAATATGCTCTGGTTGCATCACATTCAAAAAACAGGCTTTGCATTTGGAATGAGAATACTAAAAAGTCATCTTAAGTTTGTGATTTTGATTTTGAGAATAGTTTTCCTTTTATTCATCAAGTGCTTTTGGAGTGTTACCAAACATGTTTTCTGGTCTGTTTTAATTCTCAAATTGAAATCAAAACGAACTTTTGAGAATCTTAATGCATCATTTTTAAGTCTACAAAAAAAGAATAAACTTCATCAAGTTGCTCAACAAGCTTTGAACATTGAAGATTTACTTCATGTCATCCGGACATCATAATCAGTCATGCATGAGTAATGGGCTGATGCCATTAACATATTTCATGAGAAGTTTGATTTCCTGTTAGACCATGTTATTGACCATGGCAAGTGGTATGGTTAGCACAAAGCAGTAGATGTCATTTCAAATTTCTTCATTTAAGTGTTTTCGTCTTCTTATCTGACTCTTCTTCTCAGGAGGAATTTTTTAGTCTTCTTGGTGATGCTAGGACCAGTCCATCAGTTTCTTGTTCATTCTTTGGGTGAAGTGTTATGGCTGATTTTTGAAGCTATGATGATGCTATAGGACTCTGGCTTTTTTGGTTGGCTTTTATAATCTTAGTCTGCTAGTTTGTTCAATGATAGGGTATGAAGTGTGTACCAAAAACTGTTTGTGGTGCTGGAAAAGAACTTCTGCTGGTTGTCCTCAATCATCTACAGGTGTGGGTTATTATCTTTGCATTTGGCCTTTTTCCCAAATAATTAAGTTTTGTGCATCTCAGTGAACAGTCTTGGAGGTTATCAGATAGAGATAGGAATTTGTTATAGGAAGTTATGCTTCTGCACATCTTGAGACACGCCATATTTTTCAGAACATCCTGATGTTGATTCTT
This sequence comes from Eucalyptus grandis, assembly GCF_016545825.1. Classification (NCBI taxonomy): domain Eukaryota; kingdom Viridiplantae; phylum Streptophyta; class Magnoliopsida; order Myrtales; family Myrtaceae; genus Eucalyptus; species Eucalyptus grandis. The sequence goes on along the minus strand of NC_052616.1, from coordinate 47,792,569 downwards.
CATATGAACATATCATATGCAATGATATGAATTACCAACATTAAGTGGCTGGAAAGGGTGAAGTAAAATCTGATTGGAGTCTGATCGAACAAGTTGACAATCTCTACTATAAGCGTATGATGGAATTGTAGGTCATTAATCATTGGTTTGAACTTGAACTTGAACTTGATCTAAGTTTGACATTTAAGTGTAATGTACATGAAGATTTGGATATACAATGTTTGTTCATTCACATTATAATTAGCAGGTGTAGAGTTATGTTCTCAGTTTAAAAGGTTAGAGTTTTTTTGCCCGCTTCGATCTTAGCATATATGCCCTCATAATTGCAAGAGTCAGTTTTTGTACCAAAAAATCATATCTACTCTTTTTACCTGCCAATATTATTGTTAGAGCCTAGGGGAAGTTAGACTTATTTATATTACCAAATTCCACTCATTGAACACAATGTAGTGAAACTCTTCTTTCCTGTGTTATATTTACTATCAACAAGCTAAGGCTAAGATTGAAAACTCAATTATCTGAAGAAAATGCTCAAAAAACTAACTGGTGGGTGCTCGAATGAGAGTGAATCGAGCCTAGATGGATTTAATCTATGATGCTTAATCATGGTTATGAGAGCCTCTATTCATAATCATTTGTTTGGTACTTAGATGTGAGAATTGATCATTTTATATTATTATTTTTTATCATATCTTTAGATCACGATTTTTGATATACCACCTCTTTTTTGGCAGAATAATGCTGAGGATGTTAAGTCCTAGTATTAAAATTGGTTTTACCAAGTTGCATGCCAAATAGATTTGTGTTAGGTGTTTGTGACCTACTTACGCATTATACTCGCATTTTTCCTCTTCAAATCAGTTTTGTATCCTATCCCTAATATTGCTCCTTTCTTGGCAGTGTGTTGGTAGCTCTTTGGACCAAAGTTTCTCTTGAACTTTTTCGATCTTGACTTTCGGTAGTAGTGGCACCTTTTTGTCACAATGATGTTATTTGCATAAGGAATTACAACTGTGAGTTAATAGTGTTTTTTCCCACGTGGATGATGGTTATACAGATTAGTACAAAATCCTATTTGATATGTTGGTGTTGGTACTTGAAACTATATGATTAGATAACAAGTGTTGTAATAAAGGGTAATTGGAATGCCAGATAAATCATTGACTAATCAACCAAGGCATTTACATCCATATGCAAGTTTGCACTATACCAAAAGTGTGCAATTTTAAGCCAAATTTCAATAAAATAGAATAATTCATTTCTTTCCATCAAAAGCTCTCTTGTTCCACTCCTTCCAAATCAGCCAAAAGACATGGGAATTGAGTTAATCCTACTTGTTATGCTCTAAACAAATGCCCTGCCATGCCCAAAGTTCTTGCTTAATAAAACCTCTGAGAACCGAAGATAACATGGTGCAAGCATAGGAAATTGTCCAAACCATTCTTGTCCAGGAACAATGAAGGAGAGATGCCACACGGACTCTGCCTCCTTTTGCTGAGGAAATACCTGATAACCAGTAGCTTGCTTCATTTCTTAGGTAAGGATTTGTTCCCGGGTTTTGCTTCCCTAGCGAAAAAAGAAACTCTAATTGGAATTCTCACTTTCCAAATCGATTTTTGAGGAAAATTTGTTCTATCACGAATCTCCCAATTGAGCAGCTTGTAGTAAGTAGGGGTGTGCAAAATACCCGGGAACCACCCGGACCGCCCGGAACCGGACCGGAACCGCCCAGAACCGGCGGTTCTTGAGGGAACCGGTCCGGTTCCCGGTTCCACTTATGGGAACCGGTGGGTACCGGTTCGGTTCCCGGTTCCACGGGCGGATCGCCCGCCCACCGGACTGCACCGGACCAGAACCTTTTAATATTAAAAAAAAAAATTACTAAAAGAAACCCTAGATCTCATCTCACTTCCTTCGTCTTCGGCTCCTAATCCTATCGCCATTTCGCTGCGTTTACTTCTCCCGCCGTCCACATCTCCACGTACTTAAATTTGGTTTTTCTTTTTTTGGTTTGCTTTGATGTCACGTAGTTGTTCTATATTGAAAATCAAAATTGTTTCGCGTCAAGATCGATTTCATGGATCCACCCAGGAACCGGACCGGACCGACGGTCTGGTTCTTAGGTGGATCCATGCAACAAACGGGTGGATCCCGGTTCTAATTTTTCGGAACCAGTCCTTAGCGGGCGGTTCCCGATTCTAGGTCGGGAACCACCCGCCCAGACCATGCACACCTCTAGTAGTAAGACTTTACAAAAAAGATTCCATTTCTTCAGTTGTTCCACACAAAAGCATCCTTAAAAGATTCCATCTCTTCAGTTGTTCCACACAAAAGATTTCATCGATTTCCAAATCGATTTCTGGGAGATGCCGGGATAATGATCTTGTAGGCCAGTGACCTTCCATTTATGCATATTGCAGGAACCACTTGTGCAAATAACTGGGATTTGCACCTATTGAAGGTAACTCATGGTTGGACAGATTTCTTACTTCCCGAACCGAGTTCTATTCTACCTGCCAATAGGAAAACTTATTGGTTTTTTCCCGATTCTTTTTGGAAAGAAATAGTATTGGTCAAGAACTTGTGGTATTGACCTTGTTCAATCGGTAACTGGGTCTACCTGTCAGCTGGTATCCAGCAAACCTCTCAACTAACCTGGACCAGGTCTGGGCCTTAAGAAAAATTTAAAGGAGTAGTATTGGAAGTGGGTTGGGGTTTGAAACTCCATCCTCTTGTAATCAACAAGCATGCCAACTATTTGCTCCTTTGTCTTCTTTCTTCAATTTGTGGTAAATAATTTATTTATTAACTGTTTTGTCCCAATCTATTAGAAAATTGAATAGGATGCTATTAAGATGACATTAAGCATGTGTAATCTATTCAAATGCTACGGTGTTTACTGACTCAGTGGGCTTCTTTTGTTAGCTTGTTGACTCACTGGGCTCCTTTTGTTCTGAACATGTGTAATCTAATATATGCATTGTGTTCAATCGGATGACATCACATGCAATTAGTTCAAGCGGTCAAACTGGTAGAGCACAGTGCAACCAGTTTGTCCAGTTGAACAAATATCCCGGCTTTAAAAATGCTTGTTCTTTTGTCGTTTCTATTTATTATTTTTCTGCTCTCCTCATCAGCATAAGTAGCAGCAGCTTTGTTTTTCCTCTTATGTGCATAATGCATATACATGCTATTACATGCTTATGATTTTGAACGATGTTTTACTTTCTGCCTTACCATTATTGCAAAAGTTCCAACATATCTTGACAGCTAGAGTCTTGTACTTGTACGTAGGCTAAGAAATGTGCATTTGATGGCCCTAATGGGTTAGTACTGCCATTTTTGCTTCTATTTTGTGTGGACATTTGCATGGTTATAGTGTTCTCACGTTTAAAACACTAACCCAGTGAAACTACACATCTAGGACCCTTTTATTAAACCTGGAGACGGAGAATGAGAAGCTTCGCAGCATTCCCCATGCTGTAGTTCCTCCCTTGTTAGTTAGTGGTAAGAACATTTTGATGTTGTCATACTATCGGGCTAAGGATCAATTCATTGTGATGCCATCAATTGTATAGTTCTGAAGATTTTTTTCTTTGAGCTTCTTACTATGTCCATTTGCAGTTGTGGATGTCTAGAAACTTATTGTTGCCCTACTCTTTCTTTTGTGTATCAATGTTTGATAAACTTGCCAGTGTCGATAACAGTTTGTCTCGTTGGCTAGGTAGTGGAACTGAATTAATCCTGTCCATGCTCCTTACTACATTTCCGTTGAGAACCTACTCTTAAGTTTAAATGTGATTGGCATAGGTACATTGTGCCTCTTTAATAGACCACTTCATGTTTGTTCCTACAGATTGAAGAAGTGCAAAAGCATGCTCCAAAGAAGAATATTTTTCTATCGAAGAAGTAAAATGCTGGAGTATTAGGTTTCCCCTTAAATCAATTGAGAGGACAAAGTGTGAAAAGGACGAATCTATAATTGCTAGACAAATACAGAAAGAATAATCTCTCTCTTATAATTGGTGCATAACAGTCTGAGTTACGGACTGAGAACCACTATCTACAAGTTCATGATGATAGATACTATCATGGTATCTAGTATAGCAAGATACTGTAGAGCATTTATAGTTATATGCATGCCATAGCCTCTTTAGGCACACAAGGTTTGCTTCCCGCCTATGTTTTAGCATAATTCATGTGTTGTACTTTTACATTTACCCAACAAAGGTATCTGAACATCACGTTAGTTATGGTCATATATCTAAGGAACACTGGACTGAAATCAAGTTGACTTTTTTTTGGCAACAGCAAGTAGAGGTGTGGCTTGTGTTTTAGCTGCAAGAAAGAAGGCCCTGATTTGCATACTGGACGAGTAAGAAGAAGAATCTCTTATTTAGAATGACTGTTTGTTCAAGAGTTTGTGATGGTTATACTTGAGTTGCTGCTGTGGGTGGGCCTCTAATACTTGAAGCTGCAGACATCGGTGTGAGAAGCAATGCATGTGGGCTTTCTGACTGAAGCTCTTTGACTCCACCCTTCTTCGAGAAGTCCTAACCTGTACTTGCCATGTGCCTCTTCTGCTAGGCGGGCATTTGTTGAAGGAAAAAGTGGAGTAAAAGGTAACAATTTATCTATTGATTTGGATAGAATTGACCGAAAGATGGCGAGTCATGGCTTCTATCCGGTGGTAACCGCCTTCATGGTATTGCTATAAGCTTTGAGACCTACTTGATAGTGCCAAGCTTTTGCTTCATCTGTATATGTTCATTATTTTCATGTGTAAGGGAACCAAATATTTGGTTTGGACTATCTATACTTTGGGTTCAGTGGTTCGGGCAGTGTGCTTGGCTAACGAACTCTACATTTGCATATTGAAATCTCTCGCTTGAGATTGACTCACTCCTCCACAAGTCATTGTTAAGTGATGCATCCGATCTGATGTACAAAATACATTCCTATGTGGAATATGACTAGCAAGATATATGGTTTTAAGGTGGCAATAAAGAACATAGGCTATATTCTAATCTTAGAGATTTGGAATCCTCAAATAAATGGTGGGTTTAAGGTCATGAGATTATGTCTACAATATTGTTAATGGATTTCGTACCCTATCTAAAATTGTTTAATTGTATTATTCTTTCTTTTGGAATTATTGCCAATCTCGAGGAAAGAGAACGTATGAATGTAACATGTGCACACGAGATATTTCTTATGTTTATTATCTGTCATAATGATAGCTTTTTGTGAACTTTAGCTGAGTTTACTCTAAAATTAAATCCTCCTTTATTTATTGCCCTTCCAAATATTCTCGTTTTCAATGTATTCTCCCCCCTCTCTTCCCGGAAAATTATATATTTTTTTACTTGATGCAAGTTCAGAAACACTGATGTCAAACATTAATAATAAGATGAGATAATAATATTACCAACAAAACAAATGATTGTTATGAGGTCCACTGTCGGTGCAAACCTCATGTAAATTTTTAATTCCATGAGCCATTTTACATAAGCTCGTCTTGGAGAAATTGCAATTAAAAGTTATTGAGGATCGAGAAAACAAGAGAAGGCTAGTAAAGCAAATATTACTAGAGAAAATGGGGAGAAGCTTTACTATTGATAGGAAATGTCTAGAAGACAACTTGTCTATCACACCAAACACCTTCGGGTAAACCCACTATTTATGGCCGTTTAGAGCTTATAAAATTTACTTCTGCTACTATATGGCGAATTGGATAAAGTATATTAAATGAGGCTCATTTTGCACAATCACAATTAATAGAATATATCTTTTCGTGTATAATTAGCATTGGATATTGAATGTTCAGCACATTGAATATCCTTATAGGTCATGATGATACATCAACTCTTAAATCTTTCATGTCCAAATTGATGTTGTATCTCACAAACTAAACCTTGATAAAATGCAAGTACTTGATGATAGCCCTTTTGCCTTTGTACTAATAATTTATTAGATTACCACTTTCAGTAGTGGCTTACAGTAACCTAATCCTCTTGTTTGTTAATATCATTTAAAGCTATTTCTCAGTACTTTCAAATGCAAGTTCAATTTAAGGATAGTTGGAATAAATGAGACATGAGTCAATAGTTTGGGATTTTTAATGGCATCAAACCTAATATCAACCACAATCAAAATAAACAATGTTAGATGGATTATATGCCTCCTAATATCAAGCAAAAAACCAATCTCAAGGCAAACGATATATGTCTGTTAATGATTGCAAAGAAGGGAGAGAGAGAGCATAGTTCATGTATAGACTAGGCCCTCTTCAAAATTCCAAATTGATTGGCGTTGCTCAATTTGAGGGGAAAAACACTCAATTTATTGATTTGATTCGTCAATTGACCAGCTCTACTCAATTTTTCAACATGAGCAAGCCCTGGTCAGTTTTTCAATAGAAGTCCAAAATTCACACTCTTTGGAAGCCAAGACTCGGTCCAGCAACAATAACACTAAATTCGAAGGCTCTCCTTCCAGTTTTTGAAAGGTTTGATGTCATTGGTGCAGTCTTCTTTTGTAAAGATATTCTCTAGCTTCCGAGGATGCTTGGGAAATAAAGTCGGCTTCAAATTTCTTCATAGTTCATTGCAGGTTACAATATAACTTTTATTTTGGTAAAAACTTCAAAATGGTGCTCATTTGACTTCTTATCTTTGTGATCTGAGCAGGGAGCCCCATGTGAAGGACTAGTAGACTTAATAGGAACTAGGATTCAGTACATTCCTCACCCAGGACAGTCTCACTGGGGTTCTTCTTAAGTTGGTTTAACCCTTTGATGCTGCTAGCAAGAACTCGCTTTTAACAATAGTTAAAGACAACCTAGCTTTTTCAAAAGCAACTCGGTAGGGTAGAGCCAGCTATGGCAAAGACTCGAAAGATTTCAATTGGTGTCTTCCGTTACTCTTGACATTAATGGCCATCTTCTCCAGCAGGAGTGCATCATTTGATAAAAGCAGGATTGACAAGGTGAGCTAACATCCGCCGTCATCAAAAGAACGAGCTAGGGACTAGGCAATCTCCACGCTCTTCAGATTCAGAGCCAAGCACTTGAAGTACTACAGCAAGCCGAATTCGTTTGCATTGCACATACGAGGAATGGCCGGATCAAACATTGACGTTCGCCGCTTGACTAGAGAATGATCATATACAATTGAGTTTGATATTCAATCATCCCAAGTTAAAAAAGAAATGGCGCGCAAAAAGGGGTGGATTTCAGGTGGTAATGACCAATGATTTGGTTGAGTAATCCGGCCGAGCGTTTGAAGCTTGCATGGTGATGGCAAATGGCTCCATCGAGCTCGAGCTAGTCCATCTTCTCAGCACTTTTTTTTTTTTTTGATCAGCAAACTTCATCGCTTGATTTACTATTTAATGCAAGGGAAAGTTACACTCGGAGCGTCGGTGCAAAGAATATCAAATAAGGCGGGGGGATTAGATATCCGGTTAAGGGTAGGCTGCTTGTTCGGCATGCCTTCGCTATCCAATTCGCAGATCGGTTCGTGCTCCTATTGCGTGGGCCGGGATAGGCCGTAGATGATCGAGTTGTGCTCGGGCCGGTTCGAAGGTTTCGATTCCCAACTCGGTTCAGTTGAAGTCTT